>NC_142525.1:9497315-9797315 GCF_964205215.1 Stylophora pistillata
CGTCACGACAATCTCACAAGAGGATTAGCTGAAAGATTCTAGCTATACTTTCAAATATAACTTGACCCACAGATTAAACGTTTACGAATTCGTTTGGTTTTCATTCCAGCGCTAAAATGCTAACTTCTTCCTCCATGATCACCTTGTTTACTTCTGTGAATCGCTTGACTGATCTCAACCTAAATATCGATTTGTTTAGACTCAGCAGGTTTGCTTTAATTTAATGTAAAGAGAAGGGCAAAATGTTTATCAAACAGTACAAGTGTGATGAACTTAGCTCTCACAATGGATAATATAAAGTTCGGTCTTAAACAAGACACAGTATGATGCAATATACAAGAGGGTCAAAAACCTTTAAATAAGCCGCTAAGTACACGGCTATGCCAAGTAACCCTTTCATGCCCTGTTAACCACTCCTGAATTTCTTACCGAGCCCAATTGAGCAACCATTGGGACAAGGGCCATGAAATAATCAGTGAATGGTAAGCTATTTACAGCTGAGTTTTGTGCGAGTTGGCTCTTGTTTCTTTGATATGCCACAAATTCAGCATGGTACAAAAAAAAAATTTCAAAACGAAACTTTTAAAACTAAAAAAGTAAATATTTTTTAATTTTGAAAAGACAACGCGATTTGATACAGACTTCAAGGCTAGATGCCAAAGTCTAGGTGCCATCAAAACGTTTCTGGGGAACATTTGAGAGTCCTCGCTTGCTCCACAAAAGCGATGCTCTTTTAAAATGAGGCAAACTCCTGGATAGTTAGGAGAAAAATAAAACTTTCTAGAGTAACAGAGTGTACGATGGACTATCGGAATGATGACAGGGGGGGGGAGGGTAGATAGAAAAGAGAAAGAACTCGTTGCCTATCAGCCACTCAGGAAAAGTAAGAGTTTAACTTATTTTCAATGAGGAATGAAGCAGGTGAAGTTACTGTTTTGCATTGGAAATCAACTGAAAATTTGTTGATTCCCGAGGATAAGAAAATGTGCTATTCATAATGCAGGTTAATGTGGACAGTGAAACCATCGGCGAAGCAGCGCCAACGTTGTCCCGACACAAGTTCTACTCTTACGTAGCGATAACATAGAGGAAATTCCTTGAGCAAGAAAAATAAAAAAAAAGGAAAACTAAATGTCTCATTACAACGGAGAGACCACGTTGTATCCTGAACGCAACTTTCAAGTTTAAGGTATCCGGCCAACCCCTTCTTGAAGTGAGCATTTCTCCCCTGTAGCCTGCAGCTGACCAGTCTACATTTCTTCACTAACAATTAGGGACAATCCTTGGCCCGAGGATTTTCGACGTCGGCTAATGACGATCACAGTGATAATGAGCCCAATGGCAACTGTTCCTAACACTCCGACAAGAATTCCCACAATAGAAATCATACTATTGTCAGAGTCTGACTGGTTGTACTGGTTCTCTTTAACTGTGTGGAAGAAGAGAGATAAAGTTGATTAGTTAAAGCTGGCTGTACTGGTTCTCTTTAACTGTGTGGAAGAAGAGAGAAAGTTGATCAGTTAAAGCCTGTAGGAGTACTTAAAGAAAACCTCATAAATCGCTTTCATGCTATCGGATTCTGAATGACAGAAATAAAATGTTGTTAGCCTCAAATTTTAACCGGTATCAGCATCAGAACTGAGCTTACTTTTAAACGATTCTGATACCTCACAAAAGATCGAGAGGTAGAAAAAAGCGTTAGAGCTCAGGCTGATCGAGTAGTTTAGAAAAATTAATATAGGAATAGTTTACATGAAACATTCAATAAACTGAATAGACCAAGGATATGTTGGCTACAGTAATAATTCGTTTAAGAGTTGTACCAATATGACTGCTGTGGATACCGGTAAATCTGTAAGGGGTAAACCGGCTATAGAAAAATGAAGCAAGCGACAAACTTGTCGCTCAAAACACCTCTAAATTCAGATTAAGTAGATAGTTAGCACGTATCCATTATTTTCCGTGAACACTTCTCTTTCACTCACCAGCTTTATTCTCAACGACTTTTGGTTTCAGGGGTCCAATGTAGAGACTGGCATCAAAGTCCTCTTCCGTTGATCTCGTTCTTCTCCTTGTGGGCTGACAACCTTTGGCACACCTTGACTCGCCGTCGTCTTTGCGACAAATCGTCAACTTGCAGTGAACATAGATATCACTAAAGCTTTCCGCGAAGCGAAAAGCAGCGATATTGAAGAAGTGTTCTGAGCTTTGACCATACTGGTATTGTAAAGTATTGTCTTTTGAACAGCTAAAAAAAAAAAAAAAAAAAGAAAGATTACCCTTAACATTTGATCAATCTTAATTTCACCCTTGTCCAACTGACGATATCGTCTCCGTCAAACGTATAACAGATCTTCTTTATAACGCAGTTAATATCTCTGATGATTTGGACAAGGAAGAAATTTCTCAGTTCCCACATAAGATTTGAGCTCTGGAACGTGATCCGACTGCGCTGTCAGAAACCTAACGATTGAACCACGGAAAATTGGGCCATTTAATTGTCACGTGTCTTGCTAACTGGATAAGTATACTATAAGGCGAAATTGACGATTTCTACTTTATTCATGTGTGTTTAGTACGTATAAAAGGTGTTTCCAAAGAGCTTGTGACACTTTAAAATCATGTTTAAGCCCTCGATCAAAATCTTCTTGTTTCTTTATTTCAGAGTCTTTTCCCGGCAAAAAAGTCTTTCCATAGCCTTATTCCTAAGGCAAAGGTTCGTGGAACTCATGGATTGGCTATAAGATTTCAGTCTAGATATGTAACTTACGCTTTATCTATGATAACGTGGTCGGGAGTAGAGTCGAAATTAGGCGATGCTGTGGCCTTGCAAACATCCGGGAACACAACCAAATCAGTATCTTCAGACTCCACTCGAAAGCCATAATACATTTTTTGGCCCAAACCAACTTCCTTTGGGAATTGTGTGACAGTTACGTTGTTGTTTTCGTCTTCATACATGTCCATATAGTAGGTGAAGTTACCAACACCCTCTGATATATTAAACAAGTAATGAAGACCTCAGTTTCTCTCTGCGTGTATTTCCCTATAGTTTTGCCCGTTAACACATATTGCGGCTTACTTTACTCACTGCTTTTACTTGATTAATCTCAAAATACCCCTCCTATTAACAAAAAATTTGATCATGGATTTGTTGGGCTATTCAGTTATAAGTTTACAATAAATGAGATGTCGGCAGTGCCCTGAAGCTCATTGTTATTTTCTTGGGAGAGGCGTTTTTACCTTGGTGTAAGGGGGTATTCGGGAAGAAAGCGGGATATTAGTACTTCAACGATTCTTGAGGTTAACTTAATCTCAAGAGCCAAGAAGGGTCCAAGCTCCCCTTAGCCAACCATTTTGCGAGTGGATCAAAGCCGTTTACAAGGTTAGGGTTAGTGTTAGAAACCAGTACGGTAGGAAAACCTTACCCAGATATTCCCTTAGAATGATGAAGTGGGAGTATGTAAAGCTGCTGAGGAAGCGCTATGTTTCAGGCGGCGGAGAGCAAATGAATAAGCCAGTTACTTAATAATGCAAGTTTGAAATAAGGTACAGATGTTTAGTAAAGCTGTAGTCAAGTTTCAGCAGTGGAAAACCAAACCTGCTTCTCTCGAACATCTTTTACTTGACCGTGTACCTGATACTTGCAAAGATTGCACACAACAGTCATAAATAAGACAAAGAGCGCGTGAGAAGAATCCTCATTACAATTATTCTAAATGAATACCATCTACTTTACCTGTATCTGTTAGGATCTGAACAACTCGAGGGTTGTAAGAAACTTTAGAGAGGATGGCTTTCTTGTTATATCCACAGTGAAAAGGGATAATCTCCGTGTGCTCACGAGTTATCGCCTCGTCTTCGGCCGCCTCACCGGCTTTGAGGTAAATTTTGTTCTTGTAGTATATCTTCTCACGATCGTTGACGTGTCTAGTGTCGCAATCCTCAAGTCCAAACTTGAAAGTCACCTTTAAGTCGTCTTTGTAACCAGGAACACAGTTTCTGTCTTCAAGGTGAAGAGAAGAGTCGTTGAAAACGATTCCAGGGAAATCAGAAATCTTCAGAGAGACCTCGATGAAGTCAGGTCGGCAAACCACGTCTATTTCTAAAATCAAAACGAAAAAAAAAAGGCAAGTCTTCATGAATAACTGAATTTAACTGAATTTCTTTTCAAAAATTTCAATGGATAACATCCAAGCCTTAATTACATTAATTACAGTTATTTTCCCTCACTATAAATGGAGAAGTAACAATTGTTTTGTAAATCTATTTGGGAAGTACCTTACGGTACCAGTAACTTTTTATTGATAATTTCAGTTCAGGACTGTCTATAGCTTTGTTGGTTTGTTTACAATTGCAATATTTATCCACGCCTCCTTTTTTCATTCCTAATAGACGTGTATCAGCATAGTACAGTACAGGCTGCAAGAATAGCAGCATTACACGCGCGTTTCATGCAGGTAAATCCGCCATATTGCGCACAATTTACATGCAAATTACGCGCGTTAGGCGCGTTACACACGAGTAAAAGAAATACACGAAAATGCGTGTAAAAGATTACACGAAAATGCGTGTAAAAGATTACACGCAAATTCTTAGATGTGTATCAACCGACCTTTCGTACTAATTAACAACAATTCACCTCAGTGGAGGAGAAAAAAAGAATGACTTTTGAATGATTACAATATTTTCAGGCGCAAATCCCGAGCGATTTGCTCGAAGGTGGAAAGCATAGGGTATTTCGGACTGCGAGTAGCTAATCAGAGTGCGCCTACAACGCTATTAATATTCACTGTGTGATTAAGTTCTAAACCCCGACATAAAAATTATTACTCTTTGGTTATATAAATATAGAACTTAAGGATCGAAATTAAAGATGAACCACTCACTAGCTTCGGCATATAAAGTTATGTTTCCTCCATCAGTTGGCCGTGAATCGTCTATAGCTTGAAAAGGCATAACGCAATAGATGAGCATATGTGAGCATGCAAGCGTGTACAAACAACGGTGCATATGAATAGCCGAATGGAAGATTTCTGTAAAAAAAAAGGTGATTTGGCTGCTCTTTTTTACAAAGGCCCGAGTGACACTTCAGATGACTTAATTATCGAACAAATTTTTCTGTAACATAATTGCTTGATTAACAGTGTTTGGGAAACAGGAGGGTTATAATTCACGGAGAAAAAACGCAGAATTCTCCATCTTTCGAGACCAAGGTTGTAGTCGTGGCCAACGTATGTCAATCGACGTTACGTCACATTGTAGTTGAATTACTTTCACTCATTTATAATGACGGCTTCGGCTTCTTCTTCCCTTCTAACATTCACATACTTATGTTTTGAATTCCTGTCACTCATTTACAATGGCGGTTTCTTCTTCTAGTTCCTTCTAATATTCACATATTTATGTTTTGACTAGCTCTACTAAAAGTAGTCCCCTCGTATGATATAATGCAGGCATGATAACGTGATTTTAACCGGTCGATTTTTCTCTCCCTCGGTCGGTGTTCGATTGTACCGAAAGAATCAACGTGCATCAGGAGTAGTCAGTTTTTATGTTGAGATAAAGAGTGGTTCAAAACTGCTTACCTGACGACTTGCAAACCTCCCCTTGTGCATTGAAGCCAGTTGGATCGAAGTCTTTTAAAGGACAATTGGTGTTTCCAGAGGGACATTCTTCAGGAGCTAAATGAAGTTTTAGGAAAATTAATCACATACAAGAGAATATAATCTCTGGTCACATACGGATATGAATGGGTTGAAACAAGGCGAAATGGAGCCAGCAAAAGTTAACTTTCATGATCTGTTTTGAAGAGGGCGCGAGGGGGAGAGAGGGGGGTAAGGGGTGAGGGAAGCGAATTATTCTCGATGTTATTTGTCTGAATACAAACGAGAACAAATGAGAACAACAAATGAGCAGACAATGGTATACAATGGTAGGAACGGGGAGAATACGTCAAAGGAACCCAATTTCTCGCCAAAATCATTGTTCAGGTAATCAAAGCATTTCACACGACAACTTTTAGAATTAGATTTCACCTGAGTGTGCCTGAAAACCATTACTTTATTTGTTCACCGTAAAAAACGACTCTGCAACACATGGAAATAAAAGTATAATCTGCACGGGATGACCTAAAGTGTGCTAACACGTATATCGATGTAATTCCGAGAACGAAATAAACTTCGCAAGACCTTAAACGCAATTGTACGGAGAGTCTAGGATATGAAGCACTTGCGTTTTTTTCCTGCGGAAAATAGATTTCCTCTCAAATCTGCTCCTGTCATCGCTCCAAGATCTTGCTTAAGACTTGATAAAGAAATTTACAAATCTAAAAAAGACCGACGCAAACTTACACAGTGCTTGGTAGGTAGCATAAAAACCAGGCCAGTTGTTTTCCCTGTAAGTTCTAAAAGTCACGAACATCGTCTCCTCAGAAGTAATAAACGAAAAAAGGGACTGGCATCCGCAGAGTTTTTTGATATCCCTGGTTTTGTTTTCACGCGACTCGCTAATGGTGATGCTGTCATCAAAGCAGTCATTTGGGCGCTTGGAATATCGATAGTTTTCAATACCGAGAAAACGAATTGCAAATTGTATACGGTAGCCAGGAGGTGCAGCAATATTCCACGTACAATATTCTTTGGCACCATAGTTCTTAGGGAAGTTAGGGCTGCTTATAACACCTGAGAGTCCTCCCAGATGGTTGTCATCTGTACATAGATCTAACAATTACGAGGAAAAATAAACGTCATTAAAATACCACGCGTAAAATATAGAAAATTCTTTGATCTCCTGACGTTTCAATCTTACCAAGATATCTTCAGTTTATGATGCAACATTGAAAAAACCTGTCACAGCAGTTTGGAACAAATGTTCAAAGGTACGCAAATAACATTTTCGATCTTAATCTTGAGATACAATGAGGAAATCTACTGCGAGGATCGTGCATCATACGAATCTTAATCTTGTTGAATCTCATCAAACTTCAAAGTGATTTACGCATGCCAATCTTCAGAGTACAGCTATTTCAAATTGCGATTTTCATGTACATTTGGCTTATACAGGGACCAACAACAAGACAAAAAATATTAACATTTACAATCTGTGGGAAATTTACTCGGAAAAAAAAAGAGTTGAAGCTCTGTCCTGCAGCCAACGAGAGCCGCTCAAATGTAAAAGTACTAATCTTGAACTTACTTGGTAGATTTCCTCCCGGGCTTGAGCAGGTAACAGTCTCTGTTAAATTAATGCAAAAATTTCCTTGTGATGAGCAAAATAAACTAATCAAAGTGACGTAGGTGATGGGGTCTCTTCCTCCCTCTTGATCGAGTGAATATAGTGGAAACCCTCTAAACCGGACCATCATTAATTTCTATCAAACAAAAAATCTGTAAAACATTTTCTCTGTTTTTAACCTCAGAAACCTTCAGCTCCGGAAACCAGACGCTTTTTTCAGTCTGTAATCACATAATAACAAAGAAATTGACATCGTTAAACCGGAAGTGAAAGGTTTAAGCTTGCCGCCAAAATCAAATCACGTTTTAAACGTGATTAAAATTAAAATTGTAATCATACTGCTGTAAATCCCAATCAAAAGTGAGAAATGCACATCAGCTAATTACTCATTGTTCTATCGCAGCAAATAAATCTAAAGTTTACAATTGTGCCGCTGTTGTTGGTAAAACCTCAGTACTCCGGACATTCCTCTAAACCGGACATTTCCCCCGCATCTTCAAATAAGCTTCTTTCGATTGGTTGTAAACTATTGATGCAGTCCGGCCAAAGTCCCCCGTAAAGTGTTGTGATGCACATTTGATCATATTCAAATGTTAATTTGCGCGATAAAAATATCAAATTATTATTATTATTAAAGTGGAAAAGACTAACATATAATACATTAACTGATACATTACATTAACTTACCAGATTCAATCGCTCTATATGCAATCCTAAGCTCGTTGCTCGTTCTGAAAGTGGCAGACACCGTTTTCAAAAGAATCGCATTCCCCCTTGAGAACAGAGTGAGGGAGCCAGTAGTACAGGAACCATATCTTCCCATCATGGGACTTTGGTCATCAGCACCATCGTGAATAACCAAATGATCATCTAGACCTGCAAACTTAAGAGCCTCGATTGTTATCGCCAGTCGGAAATTCTCAGGAGCCTGGATCTTATAGGCGCAAGAACTGCCGGTAGAGCCATCCGGGAATTCAGGTGTGGATATGACACCGGGGACCTGGGCGTCGATGTCAATGTCGGTGTTGGAAGGAGAACAAACTGAAACGTCAAAATATGTTCGTGACTGAATGAATACACCCCGCTGTTTTAAAAAAGATTGGAATTAAGGGTGCATCTGTACAATGGGAGTGACTTTAGAACCCCACTGCTGCTCATGTCGTAAACATTGTCGTGATAATGACCCGATATTCAAAACTAACCAGGCGAAAAAAAGCAGCAAAGTCATTGTTATTTAAAAAATACTTAAAGCTACTCCAGATAAATTCCAGAACTGAGTTTTTGACAGAGGAACATCGGCGGCACAACGCTCGAGTGCAGCCTCCATTCCAGTGTTGCTTACAACAGGGGTCTGATAAAACCCACGAGGGTTTGACGTAGTTTGGAAGATGCCTCACTTTTTGATCAATGAAACATTTCCCATCCGAAAAGTACGTGCTATCTGCTGTAGCCGTCATGTAATGCATATCAAATGAGCTCCTAAGCCTGCGAATACAGTTTTTTCTGCAAAAATCTTTAAAAACCTCACTCTCTCTTACTCTTTTCAACTGTACGAGAAACCACTTAATAATGTAGACACTGCTGTAGCTCACGTAGGTGTCATTTATGTGTCAAGCTTGTCTACTTTGAAGAAAGCTTTGGAGTCACATCACAATGGTTACAATTCACGGGCGTGAGTAACCATTCGTTTTGCATTTTGATTAGCTGAAGTTCGCGGAGGTAAAAACGAGTCTTGCTTTATTTAAAACCGATATGAACAGTTTTTACCTCTTGTTGTTGACGTTCAGTAGTGGTAAATATGTCAAAAATTTTAGAACTCGATTCAAACAAAAGTACAGAAGGAAAATTCATACTTTTAGTACTTTATCTCCTAAAAGATTTCAAGGCGAACAATGACCGAATCGTTTTAAACGTGCTTGTCAACATAAATCAGAGGCAACAAGGCAGAAGTTTCTTTAAAGTAATGAAAGGGAACTAAAGGTCAAGTTTATTTGATAGCAATAACTCCAAACTTTGCATGCATAACAGAATATGTATCAAACCAAATCACTTAGTTGCCTAATTAAAATGAAATTTCGCAACATTTTCAGTTTAAACTATTTCGCCGCGGGCAAAGTGTATTATGGCTCAATTACTTTGGGGTAACGAGAAACCGTTGGTTTGAGGAAAAAAAAAATTATTTCAGTGATAAGAGCTCTCGTCCTACAAACTACAAAATATCATTGTAAAATCGACTTGGCATCAAATGGCACCTCGTGAGAAAAGAAAAGCCGCTAAAACGAAAAATAAAACTACTCTCTTGGACCAAACACCTTTAGGCCAGTGACGGCTAATTTTCGTGGGAAAGAGATTCTCTCCCATGAGTTGATTACTACTATAGAGGGAGCAACAAGTTTGACTCTTCGGTTCCGAGTTTATAATGCAACAATAACTTGCACTCCATGAAAATCTCTGTCCAAAAAGAATTGAGAAATAGTTTTGTGAGCCGCTCGACCAGAATTTTCGAAATGGAACTACAAGTGCGAACTCCGCTTTAAAGCTTTAGGATGAAACTGAGCAGCCCTTCAACTCCAATAGCATTCAGTGTGTATTATTAATCTGTTTAAGCCAGATTTGCACTAGTAATCCGAAAGATGAACAAGCTGCAAGTATCAGTGACCCTTCTCAAAAAGACTTGCCTGACTTCGTCTACTCCAATGAATCAGGTACATGCCGCAGAATTATGGTCAAAATCACATCAAGACGTACCAAAATGAAACAAATTCGAAACATACCTGAACCGTCTGCCTCTGATATAGAATACACCCACACTACACCAACCAAGAGCAACTTTCGAAGCAGCAGTGGATTCATGTTTCTGCCCTCCTTCGAAAGTAGGTCACAGTAACAGCTTGTCCGGGAAAAGAGTCCACTTGTCACAACTTCGGTCGACAGCAGCAACAGCAGAGAATGTTCTGGTGGCGATTTCTTTCTTTTGTTTGCCTGATCATAAATGCAAATTAGTCGTAGTGTGGCGCTGCACATGCAAACATGCTTCACCAGCGAGGTCCTTTCCGTGCATATCAATAAAGCGTGATCAATAACAAAGAATTGCTCCTTAGACAGCGGTCTATCCTGGGCGACATTCAGTCCGCTATCTTCTCTCTGTTACGCTCAACATGACAACTCTCCTGGCCAAGATAACAGAAAGTAATATGAAAATTAAGCAATAACGCTTTAAACAGATTTTCCAACATTCGGTTGATGAATGCAGAGAAAGAAAAGGGATCGAAATTGTATTTTGATGTCGTTTAGCAAAAATAAATTTATTTTTACGTTCACCAAACAAATGCAGACAAAAAACCTTGGAAGTACCATTGATCAAGATCTCAGACGTTGCTTTCGCCTGATTTCACATCTTTTGTTTATCTTGTGTTTGTACCAAAGTGAACAAAGGTATCAGGCTATCTTTGTGTCGTGAAATACCGACAGGAAATATCATTATTTGACATTGTTCGTTTATATTCAATCGGGAGTGCAGTGATCTGGCCAGTTCCAGGTTACTAGGCGACAATTATACCATGACAGGTTCAATTGTCGAAAATTGTCACACAAAGGAAATTTTTTTTTCCGAATTATGCCCAAAATCTCAATGTTAGCTACACCTCATCGAAAGGTTTGGGTCAAGAAAGCGTTTAGCAAACTAGATGTCCTTAAAGTTTGATTATACAAATTGCGAGAAAAGGAAGCTTCTGACGGAAAAGGTGGAGCGTAATACTAGTAATATACCATGCTGCAAACGTGGATCCACTTTCTTCCATTTTCTTTGTTCCTTGTTTCCAGTCTCAATATCCAGCGGGAGGATCAAGGTAACTGAACTTACCCTCTCCCCCAATTAAAACTTTCTACATCTACCCCTAGAGAAGAATAATGTCACAACAAATGTCGCCTTATTGCACTTTGAAATACATCCAGGGGGGTGGAGTGAGGGAATCCGAAAACTTCTCCCCCTCTCTTCCTGCTATGAAAGACTTTCTATATCCGCCCCCGGGAAAGACCAAACGTCATAATGGTTGTCGCCTTGGAGCAAATTGTGCGGCATACAACATACACTCTTCAATACATGATTTGGACTTGAGCCCCAGTTGAGGTCAGTGCCTTGCAATTGGTTCTTAAACAGAACAATTTTTTTTATCCCCATGCCTCTACACTTTAGGGTGAACAAATAGTTACTAGAGATCTGCTGGGCAAACCCGAGGGGACAATCTGCGATGGACTACCTTCCCAATAAGGTTGGGTGTGTTCAATAATAATCTTGTTTGATAATGTTATTGAAATCGGGTCGGGCTAACCTTCACAGACATTTCAGCCAGTCTTTGTCTTTCTTGATTTTGATCTGACCTTTTCTTCTCAATATGTTTCCATTGCTTTAATCTCTTGTTCGTTTTATTTTTTTTATTTTTTTTATTTTCGGAGGGTGGAGGGAAATTTCTGTTTATTTTTTAGGTTTTTTTTTTCTCTGCTGTTTTCTCCTTTGAAATGAACAAAAATTTTTGCGAATTATTTATTAAGTGACTGTTTGTTAAAATTTCAAATTAATCCGTGCTCAGATTTAACTGACATAGCTGAGTGGAAGTTATGACCAGAGGAAAATGAAATCCTTTCCCATGACTGTCAATGTTTCCTTAGAGTCCAGACTTGTTGTAGAGAGCCGTGACTCAGGTCTAACAAGTGCCAAAGATTATTCTTACTAAAGGAAAATAGAGTTAAAGTCAAAACTAAACAGCTTTCTTAGCTAAAAGTAAGCACATCCAGTTTTATTGAGCTTCAAACCACGCTTAACAGGTTAAAAATATCCAATTGTTAGCAAACGAAAACTTACTGCTTCCCACTACATATGCCTGTGGTTTCCGTAGCGCACCTCTTTAGCATTTGAAACTATAGATAATTGAACGTCTTCGAGTTTTATTTCGCTTATTACGAAATTAAAGTACATGGTATCCTAGAAAAAGCTTGAGCAGAAGTTATATTTGTATAAGAAAAAGCTAGTTTCCTCACAAAATTTCCTGTTACCAGGAAACGCGAGTCGAGCGGGTGGTAATATCTAAAAGTGGTCTCGTTTCTTCTTTTTTTAGAGAAGTTAAGCCAGCTTAAATAAAAATGATAAAATATATTGAAATAAACATGAAATTAGGAGAAAAGGTTTTACTCTAAGGTGGAATAAAACTACTAATAAAACAATGAAAACTGAAATGCCTTGAAAACTTCTTATGTGATTAATTCAGTCCCCCAAAGTATTGA
This sequence comes from Stylophora pistillata, assembly GCF_964205215.1. Classification (NCBI taxonomy): domain Eukaryota; kingdom Metazoa; phylum Cnidaria; class Anthozoa; order Scleractinia; family Pocilloporidae; genus Stylophora; species Stylophora pistillata. Next base: position 9,509,832 of record NC_142525.1, read on the forward strand.
AAATGCGGAAAGTTACAATTCAAGCTCGATGAATGCCCCTTTAAATTTCCTCAGCAACGATAAGAGCCGCGCCTTTTTTAACGGACGCGCGACGTCGACTGATGACGACGACAGCGACGATGAGTCCAATGGCCACAGTTCCCAAAACTCCAACCAAGACCGCCACCAACATCACCATGTTACTATCAGTCTCTGATTCAGTATAATGCTTCGTTTCAGCTGTAGGAATTAAACAAGCTGGCGTTTAATCATGTGACTGTGTCAACTTATGCGTGTTTGAAGGCCTGTGCAGCTGAGGGGATGTGTTCGACCAACACGATTGGTGTGCGTAATGTCCGCGAGAGGAATTTTCGGAATCTTATTGCTACCCCGGCTCAATTACACATAAGAAACGATAACAGAACATATTTCGTTAATGGTGTGGGAATACTATTTAAAGCATGGCTCAGTTAAACTTGCTCAAACTTTTGGCCTTTTATAGCCTGTTTCTTAGATAATGGAGACGACTCAAAGAGAGAATGCGCGGGAAATGACGGCAAGTGGGTGCGACGGTTGCAGTTGTCAAGGAAACGGCTGATAGAGATATTTTCTTTTCACGGTCTCGCTTATTTCACGAACACCATTATTCGTGCGCCCACCTTTGGACTCGTATTCGCTGACAGAGCGCCTGGAACAGGCAAAAGATTTCATACCCACCTTCCTCATTTTCCGGGCGCTTAAGTTTCATTGGTCCAACATACAGGTCGGCACTAAACTCTTCTTCTTCAGTTGATGACCGTCGTCTCCTCTTTGATGGTTGACAGCCTTTGGCACACCGTGACTGGTCATCAGCTTTTCGGCAAACCGTCAACTTGCAATGGATAAAGACATCATCGTAGTTCTCTTTGAAACGGAAAGCTGCAACGTTGAAGAAATGCTCAGCTTTTGCGCCGTAATCGTATTCCAACGTGTTGTCTCTCGAGCAGCTGAGGAGAGAGAATCAGCAAAGTTTTGATTAGCTCTATTTTTTGCTTGTGGTGTTGTTGCTAAGTAAAATATTTATCCATAATTTCGATACCTACCTTATAAATCACATAGAATGAATATGATCAGAAGTAGCATGGCGTAGATTTGCTGTGTCCAATCGTTAAACTTACTTTTAAAGTAATCATTTTTGTAGATGTAGTGGATCATGGTCGTCACAACATCAAAAATTAATAAAACGATTGCCAACGTAGTTCTCTATCCAAAGTAGCCATAAGTTCACTTAACAGAACAGTAAAATGTAGGGCATGCAAAACGGATCAAATTTGGCTAACTGCACGCCAATATCCCGTGCAAAAGTCAAACATGAGAAAAAAACCACTGTCACGCAAATTTACGATAAAAGAAAACTTTTTCGAGAAATCTGCAAGAGGTAGTAAAATTTATTTTGTCGACAACATTCATTCAACAAGAAGTATTCTTTAGATTGACAATTTTTTGTGGAATTTTTAAATAAAATTAGAGCCCCTCCTAACACCGTGACTTTCTGGACTGTGGCTGTTTTGAAAAATGTGGTACAGCTTTTCCGTAGTCGGCCTCTATGTTTCGACGTCTGCACATACGCAGATGTTTGACCTTTGGGTTGCCTAGCACACGATATAATCTAAGGAATAATAACTCTTGTCAGCTAAAAACGTTTAACTTACGCTTTTTCAATGATAAGATGCTCGGGAGTAGAATCGTAGCTTGATGATGCTGTGGCCTTGCAGAGATCTGGAAATACAACCAATTCATTGTCACCAGACTCCACTCGGAAACCAAAGTACATCTTCTGACCCAAACCAACCTCCTTTGGAAACTTGGTAACTGCTACGCTGTTGCTTCCATCTTCATACATGTCCATGAAGTAGGTAAAGTTGCCAATACCCTCTGGAAGTAGAGAAGAAATATTTATCATTTCGTAAATCTAAACACCAATCGAGGTTAAAAGAGTGTTGGTCCGCATGTTTGGATGCTCATTGCAATTCGCAAGTTCAAGGATATGCTTTTGTATGTCGTTTTGCTTTGCGTTTTTATGTCTCTATATCCGTGTTTATGCGTTAGCTCTCCTATCAGAATCATTAACGAGTTTTTCGTACAACGGCCAAACAGAAGAAAGGCCAGGAATATACAATTCAGAGCCAATAAAAACTCAAAGCTAAAAAAAAAAAAACCACCAAAATGCTTCAAGCGCTGGAACGCGCGGGCGACCAATGCAATCGTGTGTCACTTCCGACACTCTATTGAGCTTCGTTCTAGAAAAACCATAGTTCATACGATACCTGCATTTGATAAGATGATAGTACTTTGAGGATTGTAGGACACTTTCGACAGGACGGTCTTCTTGTCATATCCACATTTGAACGGAATTACCTCGTAATGGTCACGGATTATCTTCGTATCATTAGGTGGCAAGCCAGCCTTCAGGTAAACCATGTTATTGTAGTAAATCCTCTTCCCGTCATCCTCTTGCATGGTTTTACACTCCTCAAGTCCAAATGTAAATTTGACCATTTCATCGTCCTTGTAACCAGCTACGCAATTCATGTCCTCAAGATGCAGAACTGAGTCGTTTACAACGATTCCTGGATAATCTGCAAACTTCAGGGTCACTTCTATATAGTCTGGTCGGCAAACAATGTCAATCTCTAAAAATAAGAAGAAACGAATTAGGGTTTTATTTAGTGTTCCCAGTTACCTAACATAATATTTTACGACAATGTGTCATTGCGACAAAAGGATCAGAAGAAGCCCAAAATTAGAAGCAAAATCAGGCTAGGACTGACCTATTAGGGCTACTCTATTCTCATTTGTTCCGGCCGAGAAGTTCCCTAAAAATGTTCTGAACAGAGTGGTACGAGTATGCTCCGCTCGAGTAACGAGTCGCATGCTGCAAACAAGGGCTTTGGAATAACACCCCAAGAACGCAAACATGTCCAATAAAGAAAAATAGCGTGATATTTTTTTTTCAAGTTTTCTTTTTTTGATAAATAAAGTCGTAGTTCCATTTTAATTACTTCGATTTTTTGCATTCCAACGTACTTTGTCTAGACACGAATTTATTTCACAGAGGAAAAATAGATGCTAATTATATGTGCATAGGACAAATGTTTTGAACATGCTTTATAAATACTGATACAGGGTTAGTCTCTTGAAAATATAGGCCGTCTGAAAGTAAAAATTGACTTAAGTTTATAGTTTTATTTGTTTGTCCGTCATTTTTTTTTTTGTTTTGTTTTGGCCGAAACAAAGTGCATTCTGACACAAAGCAGCAAAAATACAAGGCAATCTTAAATCTGATCAGGAACCAAAAAATTTCTCAATATCCCCAAGTTTTATGCATTTGAGAATATTATCTTCAACTTTTTAATTTTGCATATTTGAATACCCCAAAACAATATCCAATCAGAAGTTGGCTTCGAGTATTCACGCGATCGGATTCAAAATTTTCGGACCTCGGAAAATAACACAGCTGTTTACTTTTAAGTAATTTCAAAGTGTCGAGCAGTGCGTTGATGTTTTTATGTGTACAAGTTTGTTAAGTGCTAGCGTAAAGGCTATCTAAGACAAAAATCATAATATGGTGACGACTCATTGATTTACCCTGAAACAATACACTTGTCAGGCTGTGAACTAATAAAGCCAGACATGCCTGAGTGAACTGTCTCTAGAAACAAAAGATGTCAAGATACTTTGATAAAATAGAATATGATTAAACTCTTCTGGCAAACTCTGGATTGTGTTTAATTCATAAGCATTAAATGGGCAGACGTTTATGCAACTGGAATAATCCCAATAATCCAATTTTTGTTCCAAAGGTAGACCTTGCATCATGAATGCGAACCCTGACGGAAAAAGCAAGCAAGCATCTCAGAAAGCCCAATAAACTGAATTGCGCGCATAACAAATGCATTTTAGCTCCTTGCTGCAGAAGATCGTGTGATGGGAACATCAATAATATGCAGATACTTAAAAAAAATGGGTTTGTTTTTGAGAAAGGTCTGTGGCGAAAAGGCGGCCAGACAAAGGCCATTTGTCGTAGACCGCGCATCATGTTTATTCAAAGAGATCTAGAACCACTGACTTGCATACGAGGTGGGTGACAAAGGAAAAGGCGCAAGCAAAATCCAAGAACACAAAAACGGAAAGCCTCAAACTATGGCCTGACAACTTTTGTTTGTCTTGTTAGGATTTGCATGTACTGAGTTCACTTCGTGCTTCCAAATCAAAATAAAAGTGCATAACTGCTGAACACTCTAGATCAATATGTAAATACTGAGTAGATTTACGAATTATGCACTCACTTGCTTCGGTGTTCAACGTTATGTTTCCACCGCCATTGGATGCAGAAGCTAAAAATAAAGAGATATCATGATTAATAAATGAAAAAGAACGCTCAAAAGGCGCTCAAGAAAGGAAAACAAACAGTAGCTTGGAAATGCAAGCGTATCATGAATAGTTATTCTAAATGATTTGTTAACATGGCCCCACCTTATGAATTGAATTAAAACTTCAAACTAGAGTTTTCGCTTTACTAGTAGTTGGAGTTTCCACAGGTGCCTATCTAATAGTTTTACAACCTCCCTAAGCCATTAAAACGAACGTTTTAGGCTTCCAAGAGCGAAACTCTGTAGGGACAGAATTTAAACAATCTATGCGCTTCAGTAATTCCTACATCAGTACACTCTATTGATGGTGAGCACATGAGTAGAAATATTAAACAAAGTTTGTGAGAAAGTTGTATCCAAACTCAACAACGCCTGAGCGTTGAGCAGAACTCGACGTGGTTTCCAGAATTCTAAAGTAAGCTCAAGGCTCAGAGAGCTGAAAACGAGATGGCACAAGTTATAAAACACGACAGGCGACAATAAAGCCTAAAACTAAAAAAAACAAATTATTTCGTCCCTTATACAAATAAAAGCAAAGTGTGGTATACCAAGCGCAAGACAGAGCGAGACGCACACAACAGCGAAGGCCCTCATTTCTCTCTATTAGTGAGAACTAACAATCCTGCTCAGGAACACACAAACGCTTGTAGCCGTCTCAGTTGCCGACTGGCTGACCAAACCGCCCACCACAGAAGTCGCACACCTGGTTTTGAAGCAGAGCGTGACGAATTTGAAAATGGTAATTAGTCGCCAAGAAAAAGGCGATGAATGCGCTTTGTTGTTTTGGCGGGAGGAACAAAGTGCACCGGTCCTTCGAGATCAAAATGATTTGAATAAATTAGTATTGGGAAACTTTATGGGGTTCTTTTGCTAATTGCACGTTTAGTAAGTTGTATGTAATTTTATCGCCTGTTTGGTCTGAAATAATTCTGAAAATGATATAAAGGACGCGATATATGCATTTTCGGTTCTTTGTGACATTTCAAGCTGAAGGATTTTAGATGCAATTTTAAGTGTTATTTCTGCGGTGTTAATTGCAAAGAAAAATTGATGAACTTTTTGGATCATTGAAGTCACGTTTAGGAACCATAAAGCATGCAAAGGGTTTTCAGCTATTTGTTGAACGGTTAATGATTATGAAATCGCCATTTCCGAAGGGTGAAAAATACTTCCATTTTTTTGACAAGAGTAGCATCCAAAATCAGTTTATAAGTGGAAAGCTAGACAAGACTCTTTGTCGGGCTTCAATTGATGAGCCTAGAAAGGCGACGAATAAGGCCGAACATAATGGGACCATGAACAAAACCACAAAACTTTGAACACGGTGAGACATGCGTAGTACACCCCTCCCAAATGCAGCCCCACCCACTGCGTTAGGGCTTTATCGAAAAAGGCCGATGATCAAGCGTCCCGGTATAGCAGGGTTCATTATTGTAACACTCTACAATTAGAAGGGGGTAAGTTGCTTAAGAAACTGTGGTGCTGTGTCGGTGGGGGGTAACAAGGTAACTTGGTTATATCAACTAAGTTAATTATAAATTGGCCACCGTAAAGAGTTAGAGTTAGCTTCTTAACTCTTTACGGTGGTCAATTTCCAATTTTCAACTTAGTTGATATAGTCAAATTACTCGACAAGTAGGTTTATTTGAACCAGCAAATCTTTCCCTTTCGATGTAACCCAACCAATGACGATCTTAAACGGAAAATTTGTACCCACATTTTGGTGTGTCTTCACCTATCCAGGTAAACCGAATGCATCTCTGAAGGAGCTAGTTTTTTTTTTTTTTTTTCTTGCTTCTGTTAAAGAAGAAAACTTTAAAGAATGGTTTATCGGGGAAGAGAGAAGCCAGCCGGCGAGAGCAAACCAGAAACGAACCGTGTCTGGTTACAAAAGGTGAAGGAAGGCTAAAACGAATTGCAATGCTAAAACTTGTCATGAGAACAATTTGTTAGTTTCCACATGATGTACAAGTAATTCCTCTACCATTAGTTCCGTTTACTTACGGGGCACATCATTGTCAATGATTAAGATGGTAGCACTTCCAACGCTGCCAATCGTGGCACTTGGACGGGAGGGACCCAAGAGCCGCAAAGAGAGCTGGATTGTTTCGTCACTTTCAATTACGTCGTCATCTGTAATAGGAATAGTCACTTCTTTGGACGCGTCGCCTGCTGAAAATAATACCCTTAAACCAGCGGTGGGGGCGTAATCTTCACCACTAACGGCCGTACCATCAGCAACATTTACGCTTGGAGGAAAAAGAAACAACAAGCATTACTTTGCATTAACGGTACCAAGTCAATTAACGAATTTACACATAATAAACACCAAATAGGTAGTTTACAACTTCTAGTGGCTATGAATTTAAGTATATCGCTATAGAAAGGGGAGATGCCGTCTTCTTTGAAACTTTTTGCAAATGTAAAGAAAGGTATTTGGAATTTAAAACTATTACAGTACCAGTTTATTGGATAACGAAAAAACCTTAACCACGAGCATCTCCGGAAATTGGATTCAAACCTTCTTATCCACGCACACTCAAAAAGTTTGTCTCCTTTACCCGAAGGACTTTAACCGATGTCGATGTCGATGCAAAATTAGCTGGTTCCTTGTCTTTTGTTTGCGAGGAACAGCAGGTGTGGGGGAGAAAAATGAGGGAACCCAAGAAGTGATGGAAGTTTAAAGCGATGAAAACTAATCAGATTCTCGTTAATAAACTCAGGAGAATATTCGTGATGTAAGATGGAAGGGCTTATACGTGCGCACGCCTACCTGAGAGTCCCAGATTCCGCAGTATTGCCAACATTTTCTATTACAACGACTGCGTTTAATACTGACTCGGAGACACGGAATTCTCCAGATCGAAACTGAAAAACGGCTGGATCTGTTCAAAAAGGGAAATGTAGCCCTAATCAATTTGTCAAAAGTAAATAATTAATGCAGCTGTGATAGGGTTATGATACCTTTCTTGGTAGTCCGATGGAAGAAATGGGCAAGGGACACAAAATAAACAAGGAACTATGCGAAAGAAACGGAACGGAATATAACCAGAGATAGAGATGGCTCGGTAGAGTAAATTATTTTCGCTCAAGTTGGCACTGCAAGATGATGGAAATCTTCCAAATGTTCACTTTCCGATCCTAAGTCCACAGATCCAGTAGTCCGCGCCACGTACTTTTATTTATCCCTTTCTTTCAAAGACCCATGAAAAGTCTCGACGGAGTGTTTGTAAATAGAAGTTAAAGAAATGCTACAAATGACTCATGGTTGTTTGAGATTTACCAGAACTTCAAGTGTTAACATTTAATTTAGCAAAGTACGTACTACATCGGTGTCACACTCCACCATTAAACGATCGTAGATCGCCTCTTGGCTGAATCGAATCAGTGAGGAATGACCGACCGGAATTTAGCCATATCATAATAGATTTCCTTAACAGCAAGCACCTTGATAGCTTGATTCACAAAAAGATTTGATTATGGTTGTATAGAAAAGGGATAAACAATTCGCTTGGCACTTTTAGGTAGGCAGCTCAAAACATCACGACGTACCCCGGGTGGTGTGCTGCTTGTTTACAAAGTTATTCAACTTACCTTGTGCTAAACACATGTGGATCAAAAACGCAAGTGATATGAATCCCCTCATGGCTGAGACATCTACTTTCTTGCTGAGGTCTTACTTGCTGTCAGATGCAATGAAAAACAAGAACCTCAAAAACTTTAAGAGAGCAACCGAGTACTACTGTCGCACCGAAGCAAGCATATGAAGCCAAAGTCGAACGAGGTCGAGGCGAGTTACTCAGCCATGAAGGTTCGACTGGAGTCATGCATATAAAGTGAATCATGAATAACAATCGCACTCAACCCTAAAAGACAGCTATTAATCTTAAACTAAAGTAGTTAGAAGCAGATACCGAAAACCCACACTGACATGTAACCGCCAGGCCAGCTGTCTCTGTCTAGGGCTGATAAAACAGAACAATCTTCAAAATTCCTTGTAAACAACAGTCATTGCCAACTGTTTAGCAAAGAGACTGTATCATTAAACAAAAGAGATGAAGGTTATTTTTAGCTCCGCCTTTGCCAGCAATTGAAAATTAAGGCCATGTTGACTTCCATGTCGCCCCTAAGTGACTTAAATGGACTGAACTGATAAAATCGAAATAGCTTGTCAGCTCTGCGGTTTAAGAATTTACTAGCAGAAAGTCAAAACAAATTCGATTCTGCAAAGTCGCGTTGAGATAATTTTCATGAAACGGTCAGGCGGTTCATGAAGTAGTCGATATAAAAAATCGTAAGATTTTGAAACATCTTTTCTTTGCCTTCTCTAACTCTGCTAAACAATATAAGCCTCTGGGCACCTTCGCGTGCATGGGGTTAACACTTATTAATGTGGACAAGTAGCAGCGACATATTGTCTGGCAAAGTCGCATTGAGTTAAGTTTCATGAAACAGCCGGACGGTTCTTGAAACAAATAAAGGCTGATAGTTTCTAAAGAAACTGTTTGGCGCTGCGTCGGTGGCGGTAACGAAATAATGTGAATATATCAACAAAGTTGAAATGGCAAATTGGCCACCGTTACGGTTATAAAACGTGACGTTCCGAGCATTAGCCCTTCATCATTCGCTCCGATTGCTCAATTGGTAGAGCTCAATTGGTAGAGCACTGCACTAGTATCGCAGAGGTCAGTGGTTCGAATCCCGTACAGGCCTGATTTTTTTTTTTTTTTTTTCAGGTCTGATTTTCGCTATTGCTTAAATAGCGCTATCTACTGCGAGGATCGCGCATCATACGTATCTAATACCGCAGTTCAAAATATATGAACTTCATATATTTCATTGTATCTGATTTATCACTTTCACGGGTTTATTACGAATCAACTTAACGGCCTGCTCCCAGTTGGCTTGTTAGCTCAATTGGTAGAGCGCTGCAGTAGTGTCGCAGAGGTCAGTGGTTCGAATCCCGTACAGGCCTGATTTTTTTCAGGTCTGATTTTCGCTATTGCTTAAATAGTGCTATCTACTGCGAGGATCGTGCATCATACGTATCTAATACCGCAGTTCAAAATATATGAACTTCATATATTTCATTGTATCTCATTTCAACTTTGTTGACATATTCAAATTATTTGCTTCTTGAAATAGCCGATACAAAAAAATCTGAACATTTTGAAACATCTGTTTTTTTGCCTTCTATGACTCTGCTAAGCATTATAAGCCTCCGGGCACCTTCAAGTGCAGGCGGGTAACACTTAGTAACGTGGACAAGTAGCATCGACATATTTTCTGGCAAAATGCAAACGAAATCGAGAGAAAAAACCTCATTTTCAGCTGGAGTTTATCAGGAATAAACGGCGGTTTAAAAGAGGAATTTAATTACTAAATGTATGCCCTACTGACAGTTTCGTCTAGCAGATGATGGAACCATGGTGGACTGGATTACCAATCAGATCTCTGCCTATATTTAAACGAGCTTCTTCCATAGAAAAATAATTTAAAAAATAACTATTGTTATTATAACAATTTCAATGAATTACAATGGCAATAATAATATCAATAATTATGTTGAAAAAGAAATAATGGTATCTGTTAAACACCCAATACTTAAAATATTTCAAGTTACTGTGAACTTTAAAACATAGATAAATAACTAAAGATTTCAATTGAAAAAAAAAATAGGAAATCATCCATCTTGTACGCATATCGTGGCTTTTGGTTAGCAATGAAATAATGGACCCTATCAGATTGTCTAGAAGAGATCATGCGAACTTTTTATATTTGCCGATAAATCTACTTTCCGTTGGACTCTTCCATCATTTATTAACTTTTCCTTCCTGGATAGAACAATTTCTGCTGCTTTTCGCAACGTTTTCATTACTCACTAAGACCGCCCAAAATATTTGTCGGAATCGTTTGTTGCATCCGCAGGACAAGGTCTATGTAATAATGAATGATTAATTTCGATTCGAGACAAACTGAAATACTAGCTAATGTAACAACTTCGAAAAATATATATTTGAGTTATTTTATAGACAATTGCGAAAGCTTTGATGAGTACGAATGAAGTAGAAGAATGTCGTACTTACTCTTAAATTGGAATCCCTCTTAAGATGCGACTTCTTATGAAGTGAGCAAGGTGTGAATTGCTAGCAAATTCTACATGTGCACACTCGTAATCCTGAGCGTTGATTGGTTCCAGTTGTGGTAACTTGCTTGTTGTTTACTGTCACGAACGATCTCTTGTGTCACGCCATTAGAAAGTGGTGAACAGCCCTTGGTTCAATTTATGAGGACGTGTTGGCGACTAGAAGAGTTTATTATTGAAAATGAGTTGTCCAACTTTCATTTTTGCTGTCAGTCGCTGCATTCTGACGACTATCGTAGGACTTTAAAAGTGCGTGTTTCGTTCTTCAAAGCTAAGCGGTTCAGCGCAAGGTTTCTAAGTATACTGAATCAGTTTTATTCGCAATCAACATTGAAACATTTCCTGTCTGGCTGGCGTCAAAATTCTCATCACAGAAAAATGCCGCAACTGGATGATATTTCGTTCTTAAAAACATGAGGGTCTTAGAGAGGTTTGTCCGAAAATTAAGCCAATTTGTTTATTCATACTCAACATTGAGTGTAGAAGGCGTCCAAGCTCCACTCAATGAAATTGTCGCAAATTGATATTATTTATAGCACATGATATATACCAGTTATTTAGAGAAGCTGCTTCGAGAGGTTTCTTCGAATATCGAGTCAGTTTGTTTCTTCGCACTTAATATGAAAACACTAGACTACACGGCTGACTTCAGGCATGTTTATTTTTCAACAGAATAACCCTTTGCACTCCAACATCAGAATGCGTATTCTCGATACGGCTACTGTTCACCATACATTTCTTCAGCTGATGCCGAGGGTAATTTTTAAAAAATCAAGAGCCTTCTTAAGTTGATGATCATTTCTTTTATTCTCGTGACGTAATGCGTGACTCAGGGGTGATGCTAGTCACTCTTAGAGGGATCGAAAGGTTAATCATTTGTGTCGAAATGCAGGTATACGCCTTGTGTGACACAGGTATACGCCTTGTGTGACACAGGTATACGCCTTGTGTGACACAGCCTATCAGTGCTACTGTGTGTTTCATTTCTAACAGCCAACTCCATGAATATATTGAAGCTGGTATAAGATGAAGTGCGTGCGTTACTCTAGCAAAATTATTTAAGAAATGTATATGAAAGCGATCCTCGCAGCTCACATATATGATTTTCATATAGTCTTATTCAATGCATTTTCCTTCGAAAGTTAGCGAGAGAATGAATTCCTTCATGCTAACACGTTTTGTGTTAGCACGCGGAGTCTCCTGATACTCCAGTTGAATATATTAAGGAGTGTCTTCCTTGATATATTCATCAAGGGTAACACTACTCGGCGGTGGTTTAGTTCACATTTTCGGCTTATTTTATTGCAACGATATGCCCTCGAGCCCAAAATCTCCACAAAGCCAGAAGTCTTTGGAGACGGAGGAAGTTTTCGAGCGGTTTAAATCCCACCTAGATCAAAAGGTCGAAAGTCTTGCATCAGGTTTAGTCTCCCAAACAAGCGGCGGAACTCAGAAGTTAGAAAGAGCGGCTGAAGCGGGAAAGTTGAAATTCCAAGGCAACAAGGACCAGTTCCTTTTTAATTCTGAACGACTCTGGACAAAACCGCCAATTTCCTGGCTGCGCGGAACGTCGAGAAAGCCGGCGAGAAGGTGGAAGAACTGAAGAAAATTCTACGCCATCGTCAAAAGATTACTTGCTGATAAGAGCGAGGCCGGTTTGCTTCCTGTTAAAGAATACCAAACCGTAGGTATTGCATGGTAGAGCTTCAGTTTTGGAAGGATAATCTTCGCTCTGTTAACTCCAAATCTGTAACAGATTTGGCATCCCCTTTCATATCCATTTACTCGAATGCTAGTAAATATAGCCTGCGCAGGTCACATTGCGGGGGTAGATGTGCACGCTCACAGGATTTTTACAGAAGCAGAACGCCAGGAGAGCTCTTCTTACCGCGAGCTTTTAGCTGTTCATTTTGTTCTTAGTTCGATTAGTTCCTTCCTTCCTAACTCTAGGGTTAAGTGGTTTACCGATAGCCAAGGGGCGGCTAGGATCGTGCAAGTTGGCAGCATGAATTTCAATCTGCATAAGTTAGCTTGCGATATTTTTTGGTCTTTTTTTTTTTCAAGGTTGGAATTTATTTAGACATCGAGTGGGTGCTACGATCACTTGATGAAAAAGCAGATTTCCTCAGCATAATCGTCATAATCCTATGGATTATGACGATTGGGAGCTTGCCCCCAGGTTCTTTCGGCAGCTGGACGTGCTTTGGGGGCCATTTACGGTGGATTGCTTTGCCACCCACTACAACAAGAAGGTCTCAAAATATTTTTCTAGATTCTGGAATCCTGGGACAGTGGGAATTGACGCGTTTTTCCAAGACTGACAACCGGAAAATTGCTTAGGTGTGCCACCGGTCGTACTCTTGTCAAAAGTCCTTATTTTCATGTTTCGATGCAATGTCAGGGGGATATTAGTGGTACCCTACTGGCCGTCCGCGCCTTTCTGGCCTTTGTTGGTTCAGTTTTGGGACTTCGTTGTCGATTATTAATTTTTTGAGGGTCGGTTAGCATTGCGTCAAGGTCGTAATACGAACCCGCTTTTAGGTTCAACCTCCTGGGACGGCCGTAAAACTTCAATTTTCACGGAGCGCTGTTAGTAGCACTCCAAACTGACCTTGTTTAGAGTGTCTCATGGCGAGGGCTTCTTGTACTGTGAACCCACTATTACAGATCTCGGATCTATAGACCAGTGCTTCTTAAGCCGTTGGCACTGAGTGTTCTTGTATTTCATGCTGGCTGGCAGCTTACACGTTATTGTAGCCGGTTGGCAGGTTTGTTTGAGCCGGGTGGCAGCGAACTTGAGCCGAGTGGCTTTGAGTATTTTCCTGGGCTAGGTATCTCTTTAGCACTCCCCCCCCCCCCCCCCCCCTCACACTATTTCTTAGTAATTTTGTTTTCCTTAGGATTTGATAGAAGCCTCCTCTTGGGGACCGACGTGTAAGGACAGTAGACGTACAATCGTGCAGCAAGTTTTAGCTTCTAAAGCCAATTCTTCCGTTAAAAAATATGTTACCCAGTATAGGTATTTCTCCGTGTACCTTAGGTCCAGAGGCGTGAAATTAGTCCTGCCTTGCGTTTGTTTACTCGTCTCAGAATACTTGTCTTATCTTCATGAAACTAAAAGATCCTATGCTGTCGTTTTGTCTGCGTTCTGTGCGTTAAAGTCGGTCCATGATCTTATCCCTTGTGGCGCACAGGATAATCCGGTTGACACCGCGCTAAATCACAATCTGGTGAAGCTTGTAGATTCAATAAACTGAAGAGATTTTACAATAAACTGAGGAGATTTCATTATTACAATATTATTGGGGTTATAAGCCATGCATTAGTTTACTACATAATAAGCTAAAAGATACGTACAGCTGTCATAGAAATTAAATACAATAAAATTACCAGTGAGTTAAAACAGGACATAATAATCAAATACAGGCAGAGCAGACTTGAAAGTAGAGAGGAGAGAATTGAGATATACGGAAGTGAGCGAAGTACCACAGTCATAATTTTCGATAATCATTGGTATGGAATTTCAATATTAGTGAATGGGTGTCAACATAAAAGTCCTCAATCCCAAGTATAGTCAAAAGCAACTTATGAATTTTCCTTTTAAATGCTCTTTTCGTAAGCTTACGTAAGTCAGGGTTTAGACAGTTCCATAACCTCGTACCAAACGCAGAGACAGACTTAAATTTCACCTGCAATCTAGATTTCTGTACATAAAAATTCTCTGTGGAAGAAAAACGCGTGTTATATGTATGGACGTCAGATGAATTAATAAAAAGTTCGCGAATATTCAGTAGGTGTAGGGCAAGTGGAAACGTCATGCGTTATGGCAGAAATGGTTTCAAAATAGAGCATATTAATGGGTAGGATACTCGAAGTTATAAAAAGAGGGATAGCATGAGATATTTTGCTGGAGAAGAAAATCAAAGAATTTGCTCATTGCTTCCCGAAATAATGCATTCCGATAAATGCTATGGGTCATTCGTTCCGAAAATAGACCTTAAGTATTAAATTGAAGAGACGACGCTAAAACTCGTAAATTTACAATTTCCTCTTCGAACTTCCGATCACTTCACAGAAAATCACGAAATGTCGGTTTATAATCCCTTAAAGTCACTTACTTTCTTAAAACGTAACGGCGTTATAGTTAATGGTATTTGCAGGGTTTATTTTTTTTTTTATATGCAGCGTTCGCTTTTTTTTTTTCGGCAGCGTTTGTTTTTATTTGCAATGTCCCTTTCCTTCGCAGCGAGTCCCTTGAGGGCCATCGTAAATTAGCTTTATTTTGGGGGATTTTAAATTAACACGCAAATGCATGTGTGGTACGTGGTTCAGGGGAAACATTCTAGATCTCTAAAGAGAAATGATAAATACGAGCAGGTTTTGTTGGTGGGGAACCCCCAAGGGGGAAAAATTGAAGTAGAACTTCTAATGTCACGCCATCGAAATTGAAATTAATGTACGGTCATTGTATCAAACTACTGAAAGCTTTTAGGTAAAACTGCAATTGAGAAATTGATAGAAGTTTTGCCTATGATGTGGAGAACTACGTTACGCTGAGGTTTCAGTTTTCTAACTATTTTTTCTGTTGTGAGGTAGCGTTAAGTGACACCAAGCATAACGCGACGTCATCGTTCTGCTCAGGTGATGCAATGATTACTCGAACGTAGCAATACGTACCTAGTACGAATCAATGCCGCATCTTGTCCTATAAAAGCGCGTTTAGTCTTAACACTGTACGAGCTTCAAGAGGAAAACTTTCCATAAAAAATCTCAGAAAATGGATCTTACAGACGAAGGACATCGCTATAAACTGATCAAAGTACAAGCAGAGGACCTAGAGGATTTGAACTCTGAAGAAAAATTCACCGAAAGTGACAGGTATATTTTAGATTGTCGAAATATCAAACCAACAGATATCTTGAGCAAATTAACAGAGTTCTACCGCCAAATTAAACGGTCCAAAGTTTCTCATGTTTGGATAAACAGCAGCGAAGGAGAATTTCTCGAAATCAAGGAACGGTTAGTCAAATTATTGGCAGAAAATGGTGAGTTGTCTCCCTCAGGAAATCACGCAATCTTGAAGTTGACCAAACAGGATCACACAGTACGCGACACAGATGCTTTGAAAATTGGCATCGACGTTCTAAATTTTGGAAAGAGTCTTCTTAATGTTTACCGTCTAATGGATGCCCATCCCGGAATTCTGTATGGAAAAGTCCACATGCATAATTCTCTTAAAAGAAAGCGATCAGTCGAGATTGTCCCTTCAGAATCTGCTGTTGGATTGGCGACAAGATCATACGCCGATCAACGTCGACCTGGTAAAAAAGTGTTTAAAGCCTTAAAGAAAATGATTGGCAACCCAAATAACATGGTGTCTAATAGGAAATGCTATATGTGCAATGAAACTTCTGTTTTTGATCGACTCTGCGGTGATTGCCATTTCCTAAATGAAGAGATGAAGAAATCCTCGTGTGATTTAAAGGGGAGGTACGCCATCGTCACCGGAGGCCGAATCAAGATCGGCTTCGAGACTGCTCTGCGCTTGTTGAGAGACGAGTGTTTCGTCGTAGTCACCACCAGATTTCCGGCTAACGCCGTGGAACGGTTTAGCAGAGAGACAGATTTCAAAGTTTGGAAGCACAGGTTAAAAATCGCACGACTTGATCTCCAGGACATGCAATCAGTGGACAATTTCCTCAATTATGTTCAACAGAACATTCCTCACCTCGACATCTTAGTCAATAACGCTGCGCAAACAATCTTTCGACCGTTTCATTACTATCAGTCCCTCATCTCAGAGGAAGTAAAGCAATCGCCAGACTTGGCCAAAGATGAGAACAATATAGTCGTGAATGAAGAAGATGCTCTTGAACAATTCCATTCGATGATTTCCACCCCAGAACGATACCAGGCCCTTCCTTGGAAAACGAGTTCAAATGATTTTCCATCAGAAGAGAGAGACGAACATGGTGAGCAACTAGACATTCGACAGAGGAACAGCTGGACATATAATTTGGATGAAGTTCCACTACAAGAGCTTCTACAAGTTCTAACCATCAATACTGTAGGCCCATTCATCCTGACAGCGAAACTAAAACCACTCCTTAAACAGAGTCCCTTTCAACGAAAGTTCGTCGTGAACGTTTCTGCCATGGAGGGACAATTCTCACGAATCAACAAAGGTCACCGTCACCCACATACCAACATGGCCAAAGCAGCCTTGAATATGATGACCCGTACCAGTGGACTGGAGTTCCAGATGGACGGAATTTACATGACAGCTGTAGACACCGGCTGGGTCACTGACGAACGTCCATTTCACCAAGCCCAGCATGAAGCAGAGGTTAAAGGGTTTGTGCCCCCCCTAGATTGCCAGGATGGCGCCGCAAGAGTTTATCACCCCATTGTTCATGGGTTAAACAACAAGAACTCGCCATACTTTGCTGTATTTCTAAAAGACTTTAAACCCAAAAACTGGTAACTTCTTAATGTTATTAAATACCATTAAAATTATTATTATTAATATTGTTATTATTATTACTACCATAATTGTTATCAGAGGCACGATTTTCATCATTATTCTTTGTTGTTGTTATCCAAACTATCATTTTTCTTATCATCATTGATATATATTATCATCATCATTATTATTGATATATAATTTCATTTTCTATCGTTATCAACGTAATTTATCATTTGGTTTCTAGATTGTTTTTTATTTGACTAAAATTTAATGATAAAAATTAGTGTTACTATATTCACGATAATGAATTACTTAATCAATATTATTAGCGAGTAGTGATTAATGCAGATTCGAAGTGTTATTACCAGTATTACAATCTTTAATAGAATCATTATTATCATGATCATCCTCATTATTACTCTCGTCATTATTATTACCATTAACCGCATTGTCATTTGTATCGTTTAACCTATTTTATTATTATTGGCAGTACAAACGTCTGGATGCTCAGAGCAAAGATGGACGTGTTAATAGTCCTTTTTACGGTTGTGGGCTTGGTGGCCAAGCCTTTAAACAGTAATGAGGCTAAGGGTGACCTTGTTGTGATAGAGACCTGTATCTAGTTAGTATGATAACAAAGAAATTTGCATTTGAAAAGCAGCAACATCTCGAAAATGTACAAGATAAAATTTCTGTCAAAATGGGTGTCCAAAATTCCTTAAGATGTCTAAACGCTCAGCTTGAACATTCTAGCAATGTGTAATGAACTAGACAGGATTGCCTTTTGCATTTGGTGCATAATTGATTCACACTTGTCTCCTACAAGCTCTTTAATATTTATCTCATCCTCTTTCGAGAAGCCCCCAAGGACATCCATGATGATGCTATACTGATTGACCTTATACGCAGGGTATCGGTGCGTCAGCTCTAATCTCAGTTGACCGTACTTCGTAGTCTTCTCAATATCTTTAGACTCGGATTAGATGAGGAATTCGGAGATCAGGGTTTGCCACAGTGATCCCAGTTATTCTCGGCACAGATTGTTACCACTGACCCAACTCAGTTGGTTGCACAGAAATTCTGGGATAGATGGTTTTGTAGGGGGTCCCAGACACGACTCAGTCAGTTGCACAGTAAGCCTCGGGACAAACACTCGCTATAAATAGAAAGTGCCGCAGTTTCTCACTTTAATCCAAACAAATCTATCGCAGCAATCATCATAGGTTCTGAAAATACCTTTCTGCTAACAACGCCTTGTTCCACACTAGGATGGACACCATTCATCCATCCAGCTCGAGATGTACCACATATCTTGTTCTCCACACATGTGGTCGGAATCTTTTTACCAACTGGTTCCTCCATGCGATGCCAGCCCGGGGTAATTGAATCGTCGCATTTGTAAGGTCGAACAGCTGCGCAAGTTGGTTTCCTGCGACTGAAGTTCCTGTTTGCGTGCGGGATTCCTGTGCGCAGCTGTTAGTGTTCAATTGGTTCCTTGTTGCCCGTCAGAGTGCTTCGGTGAGGACCACCTAGTTTCATCCTTTTTGCAAGATAAACGGATACACTAAGGAAACTCTCACGGTCAGCTAACCCAAACATATCTACGGTTTTCCTACTTAAAACGTTGGTACCTCTCGCTAGAGGAGAAGGAGAAAGAGAGAGAAGAGAAGATCTAAAGCAGGGAAGTCGAAGCTGTAGTAGCTCTCGAGGAAAGAATAAAAAGAGGAGTCCAGAGTCTTGGTGCCTCTCGTTAAACGATCAAGCGAGTTGCTAACCTCCCTACACGACGATCACTCAAATAGGTGTTTTCCACACATTCTAATTCAACAACAACAAAAGGATAATAACCCGACGGAAAATTAAAAAAAAAAATAACGTACCCTATATCTATTCTTGGGGATCAACCGGAAGAGAGATCATTCGTTACCAAGGGGGGGAGGAGGGGGTCAATAGAAAACTTGTCTTAATTAGCTGGAAATGTGAGGGAATCAGCTAAATGTTCATGCAAAAATTCTCCTGGCTCCCCTGCCTTGATAAGTAACGGTTGGTCCCTAAATTTTCTCGTGAGGATAACCAGAATCCTCCTAGTACCTCCCCCCCTTGGTAAATTGCGGTTGGTCCTTAAAATGAAGAAAAAAATTTCCGGTAACAGATGGCAAAATAGCAGATGGAAAAATAGGCCTTATGCGATCTTTCCTACTTTTTTTCCTTTTTACTGCAATTTTTTTCTTCTACTTTTTTGTGCTTCGCTTTGCTCTTTTACGGTCCTCTGGATTTTGTCTCTGAACCTTATTCTCGGCCTCACCCCCAGTAGCAATTTGAAGGGATACAAGCGCGTGTAAGTGTCGGTAAGCGCAAGTGACCGCATGCGGGAGTGTGTGATTAAAATAGAAATTACTTGCACGTTTTAAAGAACTCGATAAGACATTTTCCAACCTGCCCTTAGTAAAAATTTCATCCTTCCTTAAGTTTAGAGCCTACTAGTTTGAAATGAACTTAATTTTAAACTGAAAAAAAATGGCATTTCAATTAAGAAAATCAAACACTAATCTCGTGCAAGTTTCGTTTCCCTTCAGCTTTCAACGAAAAAAATCAACGTATTTGATTCTTGACAATACGATGCTGCATTACAGTGATTTGTACATGGTATACCGAGCAAAAATATGATGCAGAATTTTTTATATTTAGAAACGAACAGATAGGACAAGAAACAGAAATAAGATCATTTGCTGTCTTCCAAAAATTGTTCAAATTGTGAAGTGCCACAGAAAACTTTAACAGTAATTATGTACAGTAATTTTCCTTTTTTTTAAAAAAAAACTCCTGCTTTACTCATGAACAGGGCGCGATTCTTTACTTACCTGAAGAATTCGAGCGGTGTTTTAACCACGATGAAATGTATTTCTTCGACCAACGGGTGTCAACGTTTGAAGTAGGACCCGGAAAAATTCAAAACATCTTTTACACTGGTTCATAAGGGATATCAAGTGCACCCGATAACCGGCATTGATTTATTATTTGCGAGTTGCGTCATAGTAATCAAATTTGTTTTTTAGACTTCTTTGTACTAAGTAACCATGCAAAGAGGTCGATCGAAGCCTTAATGATTTTGACTATATATTAATCAAGAGAGGTTCTTTTGAATCTTCGAAACAAGCTATTCCCGTCGGACGACTCTACAAATCGTTAATTCATCATGTTTTTGGAAGTACATTTCTTTCCGGCGCCGGTATCGCAACTCCAGTCTAGATATCATTAAAAGGTTGAGGCGACACATTGTCTTGAAAAGGCTGGTAATTAATCGAGTAATCTTGCTTGCCTAACGAAGCAACCACCCTTAATGAGGCTCTCAGTCCAGTGGCTACTTGTTACGCATCATGCTTCGCAGTCTTTGGTTGGTTTTTAACGCATTTCGTGATGTACGTTGCGAAAAGGTAAAATGGTTCTGAAGCACAATAGCTCGCTAAACAACACCCAAGTCCATAGATCAACGTTATTCCTTAATTTGGGTTCCGATTCCCGACTGAATGATGGAAAGTGAACTAGTTATTATGTATTCACACATACATGAAACAGAGGATAGCGTCGGCGCTCTGATTAGCCGCTCAAACTCCGATAACTTCAGCTATTCACAAAAAAATTGGAGTAGTTTCGGAAATATACTGAGTTAAAATCATATTCTTGTGCTATTTTTTCTCACTATCATTGTAGTGTCTACGAAAACACAACTATTCGCCAAAGTGTCGGTAGATATTAATCCCGTCTCTTCACGCCTGGTAGAAGGCGACCATCAGGCACCTCCATTTTAATTTCAGTGAAAAGTTGTTGATCATCGTTTGTCTCACAAGATAATCACGATCTCATTTTCTCAAAAAGGTGAGAATCGAATAATTACAACGAGGGAGAGCAGTTGTTTGAGCCGATAGGAAATCCATCGTTCTCGTCACCTGAAGAAGACTGGTAGCATGCAGTCGAAATGTCGCGATCCATGTTGGAAGTAGCTTCATCGTAGGACAAACGGTGAAGCTTTAAAATTACTCCATTCTAAACAATTTGCAACCCTTACAGTCTGAATTGTTTGGAACAAATTAAAACTTGATTATTGCTTTGTCTTTTCAGTTGTCTAATTCACAGTAACAATTGTCCTCGGCTTACTATGGCGGTCTACTGAAAACTTACGACGCCTAAGGTCGCTTTGAATCGCCTTCAGTCGCAAAGTTTTTCTTAACCAATTTTCTTAAATCGCCCAAAATCGCCTAAAGTTACTGCTGCATAAGATCCCAGAGTGAGCCCAATTCGGCCTAACTAGAATTTACAAGCCAATATACCTCTACCCCCCCCCCCCCTCTCTAAGAAAAGGTGTGGCGATCCACGCGTGTTAGTTGCAAGCAATGCTTAATCGATTGCAGTAAATCATTTATTTGATGAAATATAATATCAGCTCAGATCTTTACTTCTCTTCTTGTGGGAATTACGCTTTTAGGAATAGACTTTATCGCTGGGCGAATGAAAATCCTTGCATTTCTTGCTTTTGAAACGGTAGACGCTGGCTTCAACGGTTTGTAATTTGAATCCGCTCAGACCCGTCTAAACGATTGATTCGCTCTAACAATTTACACTTCTCGCTGATGGTTTTAAACATTCAAGCAGAAAAGAGACTTAAGAATGAAAGTAGCGTTTTTTTTAATCATTTGAATCCGCTCAGACCCGTCTAAACGATTGATTCGCTCTAACAATTTACACTTCTCGCTGATGGTTTTAAACATTCAAGCAGAAAAGAGACTTAAGAATGAAAGTAGCGTTTTTTTTAACCATTTGAATCCGCTCACACCCGTCTAAACGATTGATTCGCTCTAACAATTTACACTTCTCGCTGATGGTTTTAAACATTCAAGCAGAAAAGAGACTTAAGAATGAAAGTAGCGTTTTTTTTAACCATTTGAATCCGCTCAGACCCGTCTAAACGATTGATTCGCTCTAACAATTTACACTTCTCGCTGATGGTTTTAAACAATCAAGCAGAAAAGAGACTTAAGAATGAAAGTAGCGTTTTTTGTCACATGCCATTCATAGCAAAACTGGGAAAGGTTCTGCAGCGATCGAAATTTTTGTCATAGAACACTAAATACTATCTGTAAAGCTTCTGCATTGGGGATAGATGGTACCACAAAAACATAAAAGCCAATTTCCTATTGGATCAAAGTTTTTAAACTTCAGTCTTTCCAAAGCTGGCTCCTTATTTCTGTAGATGAAAACTTGGTTTGACTAACTGAATGATAAATGTAAATAGGCTACTGTAGAGAGTTTATAAGGCTGTCGTTTCGAGTGTTAGCCCTTCGTCCGATCGAATAGATGAATTGAGGGTTTTGTTTGGTTTATATAATATAACAACAGAGAGTCTTCACAAAATAAATGGCTGTTTGAATGATAACAAACAGTTGGGCACCACAAGCGATTCTCACGCGCATGCGCAAACCGAACCACCGGCACCGCTGGAATGGACTGGATATTACAGATGCAGAAAGATGGAGCTATATACGCTGTTTAAACAATAAAGTGTTTTATGTCGAGGAACTATCGGCTGATAGTTGCTCCGCGGAAATCTAATGCTCTTAAAACAAATATCTGCCCGAGAAGCGAAGTTTAGAGGGCAAACATGCTAGTTTTAAGAACATCAAATTTCCAAGGGGCAACTATCAGACCGATAGTTCTGAGACGTAAACACTCTATTGTCTTTATTGTTCACCATTAAATTTTCTTCCGCGGGCCAGTTGAAAAACGGTCAAATCCCACTAAATGCAGATCAATTAAATATTTATTCGTGCGTACAGCCAATCACAAATGTCAATAATTCGCAACCGTACAGTGGCTAAATAATACGTTATACCTGTCAGAATTGAAAAGTCACTGTTTTTCTGATCTGCCTAACTTCTCGTCCGTCAAACCATTCAAAATTTTTCACGGATGAATACTATCCATCCGGGTATTTTCCGCGGACAGGCATTATGGGTTGATAGAGTCTCTATCCATGGATGAACACTATCGCGTCACGTGATCGATTTAAACCAAGAACCGGAGAAAATTTAGCGGTGAACTATAAGGGTTGATAGAGTCTCTATCCATGGATGAACACTATCGCATCAAGGGATCAATTTA
The DNA here is from genome assembly GCF_964205215.1 of Stylophora pistillata. Lineage (NCBI taxonomy): Eukaryota > Metazoa > Cnidaria > Anthozoa > Scleractinia > Pocilloporidae > Stylophora > Stylophora pistillata. Next base: position 9,532,990 of record NC_142525.1, read on the forward strand.
AATCAATAACAAACGGAGAAAAGTTAGTGGTGGACTATAATCAGTGATAGGAACATGATAACGTGAAAAATCACAACGATAAATAAGTTGAATGAAAAGCGTTCGTTGATACTGTAGGGATCAAGAGTTCCAATCTAAAAGACATCTGCTCAGTAGGGTTTGAACGCGTCATTTTCTTATCTTTCTATGTACGAATCGCATTTCAGCTGCTGTTTAAATCAACAATGGCGAGGAATATAACATTAACCACAAATCGTTAAACACTATTGCGCGGTTTAGTTTGTGGAAAAGACTATTCTGAAATTGTGCTAAACACATGGTAATATCGTAAATATTTTCAAAGAGAGTTGTCGAGAAGGCAATTTTATTTTTCAATGGCATAAGTCTAAACCAAGTTTTTGTTCTTCTCTCGTTTTTATTCACAGTGTCATATTTCTATTTGTTGGTCTGTTTTTAATAATTATTCGCCGAAAATTAAGCGAATATTCCTGGATAATCTTCGTCGAGGGGAATATTCGAGAATCTTCACTGAGCCCAAAATAAATAAATGTCGAAGTATAAATGCCAAAGTGCTTTCGAACTCTGTTGTAAATTCGTTTTATAACTTGAATATTATGTAACAGTCGTTTGGCTCACTTATGCATCGAGATATTAGAAAGTTTTCACTTGAACTTAAAAGGTTCATTTAATTCCGTCGAGAAAACTCTTCATGCCTTTCTTTTGAAAAGTGTTACGCCAAACCTGTTAGCATCTTTTGTGCTCTTCAAAATTGTATCTTTTCTCTACCACGTTTACTACTTCCTGCGTAACATTAACAAACGCGAAGCAGCCATTTTGAAATTTAGTGTCCCTGCTATAATCACCTCGCACGAGGTGATTGACAAGATATGACGCAATCCTCGACCAATCAGAGCGCACGCATCTCTATAATCACCGGAGCAATTAAATTAGTACTTTATACTGAAAAGGAGACCATCCTACCCTCTCAGCCTCTTAGTGAATCCCTGTCTCGCCCACCCACTCACTACCCACCCACACACCATTTAGCCGTCTATCCACGTCACCAGATCTGCCCTTCAGCAGTTATGTACTTTTGAGCTCAGATATGAAACGTAAACAATATGCCGCCAAAATTCCCGTTCATATTTTCATAGGAGGGTTAAGCAATAAAAAAAAAGACTTACAACACATTTATTTTGCAGAGATATTATTCTGCTAACTATTAATTAAATCGTTTTGTTTCGCTACACTCGCGTTACGTTATTACAGTACTATCTTCTGCGTTGTTTTCCTTAACTCCTTACGGTTTCGTCAGTACCTCACTTAAAGTTGCTTTTTACAACACAAAATCTTGACAAACTCTACACGAAAGGCTCTGTTCATGACTCCATAGATGAAGACGTTTATAGCGCTGCTGGTTGCTCCGAAGTAAGTACTTACAAGGTACACTTGGCGCGGTACGTGCCACATATCTATGAAACGAATACACTCCACGACCATAACCGGTCCCCAGCAAATACAAAACCCCAAGGATACTGCGAACAACAACTGGGCAATTCTTATGTCTTCGACACTGCTGCTAGTCCTCAATCCTCCCTCGGTTGACACCCTGAGACGTTGACGACTAATCGCGCGAAATACCTTTTGGTAGAGAATAATGACAGCCGCCATTGGCGTAGGTATGTTAATGATAAGCGTGCTGGTGAAGAGGGCAATAAATGCTGGCGTAAATGATGGAGTGGAGTAACAGATAACGGTGCCAGGGTGAAATTTAAACGTCGAAAGGCCAAGGATGAAAGGGAGAGCGCTACAGGTGAGAGCCCATGCCCAGACAAGAAAGACTGTAGTCTTGGTTAGCTTGGAAGTGTAAAGGCTTGGATAAAAATTAGAGTGAACCACTCGGATATATCTGTTGCAAGCCGTTAGCGCCATTGTGTGTAAGGAAGCGATGCTGAAAGCAAATACACAGTAGCCTTGCAGTTGACAAACCCATTCACTGAAAGGCCACCTGCTTAAAATCAGCGCTCCGACCGAAAACGGCAAAGAGAACACGGAAGTTAGCAGATCCGTTAGCGCTAGAGAAATAATGTAGTAATTTGGAATAATCCTCAGACGGGAATTTCTGTAAAAGGCGAGGCAGACCATTGAATTCCCCAAAAACGCCACAAAATCAATCAAAAGGAGAACAAATGACTCCAATACTATCAACGAGAGAGGTCTGGATTTAAACTCAAGAGCCAAGATATCTTGATGTGTTGCCTTTGCTACTGCAGGTTGTACAATCGAAGTGTTGATTGAGGCATTCGAGAAGGATGACGGTTGCATCATCATTTTTAAAGTGCATGTCCAAAAGCTAAGCCGGGTTTCAGTGTTCAGTGCAGACGATCCCTGTGTTTGTGATGAAGTTAACGTTTAGTGTGTGCAACTTTTATCCACTACGCTTTCATTTAGTGGCTTGATCATCGCGTAAATAACCAGATTCAACAGAGTGAGCCGAAAATGGATCTCTCAACATCGGTGACACCTTGCTGCTAGAAAACAAAAGAAAGCTTTAATTACGATAGGAATAACCCCAGATGGCGTACTTGGGATTAGATGAAAGCCCATATTCAATTGGCTGAGATAGCAGACAGCTTCGCGTAAGCACTCTAATTTTCAGTAAAAGAGGAAGTTGCGAGGGAAGATCTTGATTCTGCTCGTGATACTGAAAACAGACCAGAAACTAATTTCTTCTGTTTTCAGTCTTTTTTCCACTTAATCGAGTTTGTTGGTGGACAGACTTAGCCGTGGGATATGCCTAAAGCAAACAGCGAAACAAACTATTCACGTGATAAGCATATTATAAGTAAGATGTTCAAAGGAGCGATCCAATATGACAGATTGCAAATGCAAGATGTCACGTATTTCACAAACCGCAAATACATGCTAACATGATGAAATAGATTTGTTACAGGCTTGATCTTTTCAACTTAAACATAATAAACAAGGAAGTTGGACTTCGCCCATCACTATATAAGAGCCTAATCGATTAAAGGCTTCCGCCATTTCAAGTCTAGTGCATGTTCAGGTGAAGAAGGTTTAATAGGAATAACAGAGAGAGAGAAAGAGAGAGTGGGGAGGGAATTGAAGGGCCAGAGAAAAAAGAAAAAAAATACCTGTGCTAGGAGGGCACCAATCTATAAATTATCATCTTTCTATAATCAGCAGAGCTTTAGGAGATTATTTTTCACAACAAAGGATATGTATAAGGCGCTAACTTTAAACTTTAATAACAGGGTGAATAACATTTCCGCATCGTTAATTTATTCAGTAACAACATTCAAGTACCTTCAAGTGAAAGGAAACGCGGAACTTTAATAAATGCATTTATTTTGACCTTAAAATATTTTTGTTTTTTCATTTCCTGAGTACACAGTAACAGTTTTTCTTTCAAGGAAGCTTTATATTTTTATATTTTTTTTTTTTACCCTGGCCACGCCATGAAATACACCAGCATATGACAATTTTTTTTTTTTGGCTATCTGTTATCTTGCTATGATTTTCTGATGTTTATATATGAGAATAATATTTTTTGACATGTGAAAACCCTGATGCGATATCATAATTATGTGATTTTCGAATCGATTATTCTTCGAAAAATCATGGAAATGAACAGTGGAAAAAACAGCGGATGTTTACAACAATAACTGCTTGAAGTTTTAATTTTTCTTTTCAGCCTTCTCCTTCAAAACTGTCAACATTTTAAACGAAAACGATTCGCTTCTTTCTTAAAAGAAATGGGGAAAAAGGGATTTCGACACAAGCATGAGCAATTTTGAAGGGAAGAAAACTACTTGAACGGTAAACTACCCTCTTAATCTTGCTTTTTCTCGGTCTTTGAATTATCCCCTTAAGTAGAGAACATTTAAAATAAATTTTAATTCTATTTCGATATTATCGGATTTTTGCGTGGTTAGTCAATTTGATTGTGTCTATCAATCGAACGTATTATTAATTTGGAGCTTTCCCATCACACTCAACGTCTTTTAAAGAATTCCGCCTCGTTCCAGGTGAAAATAAAAATAATACTCCTTTTCATTCCAAAGTTGTTTCGAACAAAAGTCCATCAAAGCTTCTACAATTTCTAACGGTCATACTCCACCAGGACCACAGCTTCTTCCATTTTATAAAGTAAGGTGATGTGTTTTTGTGAAGCTTGATTCGTCACTCCCGCTGAATGACGGCTTCGGTACTCGTATTCAGACAAATTTTCGTTTGTTTTGAGCGAAAGGAATTGCTGATTGAAATTTAAATTCCAATTTTTGCGAATGTTTATTCTGGTGAAAAAAGACGTCAGTTCCTGCGAAATTAGGTCTTCACGTAAAGTGCATAGAACACAGCTTTAATGAAATTATGACGCACAATAGTTTATTGCCTTAATTTGAAAACTCATGCGGCGGGGAGTAAATTAAATGCCCTCGAAGAGGCTGAAATATATATATGTAACACCAAAGAATTTAGTTTTTGATTGTTTAGGTCTGACTGCTATGGGTTTCAAATCGATTATGGTTTGTGATACACCTTCGAATTGCACTGTTTTTAGATTTTTTTCTTTTTTTTCATCATTCTTAACTAACTGCACCTCACCAAAAATCGATTTTCATCAGGGAAAGGGATGGCTAGCTTGCAAAACGACTCACACTTTTTTTCCTACGCAAAAACATACGTTTATGGCTTAAAAAGTTGTCTGGCATTGAGAGATTCCCAGACAATTTTTTTGCAACTCATAGGTCCACTTCAAATTGAATCGTCCGGTTGCTAGGCTTTAAACGCTTGCTACAAACGCATAGAACTTGCCGACAAAATTAACTTATGAAAAAAAAAAAAGACAAAAACACTAAAATGTTTATGAAAGAATTAAACATGCCTACTACTCTTGCTATCAAAAATCATTCCTTTTGCTGTAGCTCATGATATCAAACACAAGAAATGTGTAACTGCGGACACATGACACTTCTGTGAAGTTCAATTCTAAATGAATGCGTTTGAAAGTATGAATAAATGAAAGAGTGATTAACGTTTTTATCCTGAAAATACCTGTTTCTCAGTCTTCAAGGGATTAGAGTTTGACACTTGAATGCGCAAAATATGTTTCTATGACTATTTTAGTGTCGAAACGTGCCTTGTCCTATGCCCTCCAAGCGGTCTTCGAAGAAGGAGGACACAACAACCAAAAATTATTCAATCAAGATGACTGACCGTTCGACTTCCCTACATATACGGCTCTCAAACATAACGAATTCCGGAAGGTGGGCAGACATGTCTGATGTGCAGCGACTGAGAATGATTAAATAAAAAAAAAACACTTGAACGAGTATTGGCTTTGGCACTGTAGCTTGTCCATTTTCTTAAAGAATCAAATGGAATTTTAAAGTGCTTTTATGATGAAATTTGCAACTGTCCGATTCGAGCTTTTTTTTAATCAATTTGAAGTAAATTTTCCCTCGCTGTTTTCAAATGACTTCCTTATTTCATTTCCTTCAAGTTCATGGATTAAACAAACCAGCAACCTATTTCGTAGCGGTAGAGTCTAGGCACGATCTTCCCACGGTTTTACATTCATTCCACGTGAAATTTTATATGTACGTCACATTTGTCGTGTAAAAGGCAGTTTTCAAAGCATTTACTATAGTTAGGTTTAAATGGTTGAGTAAAACGTGTTTTATCAGAGTACAAAACACGGTGCCAAAGCTGTCAAGCCATCTGCCAATCTGTACGATATCCGACCATTTCCTAGACTTCTCTTTAGCTTTTTTTTTTGGTTATTTAATTGACCCGCACGTTTTGCATGATCTGTAGTAAAAATGAATATGAAAACGAGCTCTTGGCTTCAATTGATACAGAACAAACTGTAGGTAACAGCGCAAATTATCAGGGGATAGAAAGTGAACTTTCAATACAAGCAAGCCGGAATAACTGTTAAAAATTTATGAAAATCATGTTGTCAGAGCGACTGCGATCATAATGTGGTCCCTCGCAGCTTGCTAACCATGGTGATCTCCGGTCATTGCAGTAAAGCAAACCTCAGAGATTACATCATCCACTCTTAAATTGAAGAACTAAGAGCTTGTTCTAGTATCCTTTTGGATGCGTTTAGTGGAAGGCCACATCTAGTCACAGCAACTGAGTTTTATGGACACTGTCACCCGAGCAATCTTCGTGTTCCAGTGAAGTTCGTCTGTCGTTCATACATGTAACAAACGCCTTCGGCATTTTTTGTCTTTTAACTTCCATGTTAGAAAAATTTCGGCTTTTCACGAGCCGGCACTATTTGGCCGGACTTCGCTGAATATCATAGTTTAAATTTATGTGTTTGGATTAAAACGCTAAAGGCAAAAGTGTTGAATTCGACTCAAGACGTACCGAAAAATACTCGTGTTTCCCTCTACACTTCTTTCGTGCTCTAGCCGCTTCCTGTGTGCTTTACAACAGAACAGAGCACAGTCAAGACTACTTAATTCGTTAAATAAAAAACGTGTTAACCCTCCCACTCAGTGCTTTTACATGCTTCTCAACCAGTTCCTCAACTAGTTCCTAAAGCCGACATACAAAACAAAAACATGAGCCTACGCATGTTTTTTAGAACTTTGATAGCGATATGTGACTCAACGGGAACAAAACAAATTTAAGCCTTGAACTCCCAAGAGGGACCAGTATCTGACTTCTCCCAGAGCGGATAATATACTAGTTTACAGTCTCTTGAATGACCCCTGAATCAAGTCGCGAGAGGGAAACGACTCACGGCAAACGCGTGAGGAAGTCTTTGATTCTTGGACAAATTCTCCTCGTAGAGAACATTAAGGAGAACTCGCATACCGATGTTAGGGTGTTAAGGTTAAAAACCAGACCTTATTCGGAGCGCCTGGGTGACAAGAAAAACAAACAAAAAACTACAGACTTTACTGGTAACTTCTCGTCACGCAAAATTAATAGCATTTCTTATATGCATTTTTAAAAATATTTAATTGAGTGTTGAAAGTACCCCTGCAAGATTGCATTGGTTTTCCTTCACTTACGGCTATGTGATTGGTCCCGAAAAACTTGCGCAAATTAACTCTCTTGTTTTTGACAGAAGCAGAACTAAAACCAATCATGTCTTGGTCGCTCTTGCGAGTTTGGTTGTTTTTATTTTTAGTTGTCATAGGCTCTTACAGATATTTTCCTTCTTATTGCATTAGTTTTAGTTTTACGACGTTCAATCGAAAAGAGCTCTATTACCTGTAATGAGGCGTTTATGAAATACTGAGAGGAAAACTCTTAGTTATCAGAGGGGCTTTTTTGTTTGTTAACCTATGTATTTATTTATTTAAATATGTATATCAGACCGCCAGACCGGCCAACTCATTGTCACAATCACAAAAGTTTCCCGTCTTGCAAGAACACGCTGTCGTCTTTTTTGGAAGTCGTTTCGCCTAGGCATCGACGACGCACGAAGTATCTCCAACGTCGTTGATTCGTCTGGTATAAATACAAAGAAGCACGAATTAGTCTCTTTCCCTGGCTAGGCGGCAAATAGAGCTTGAGAGGACGCTGGGAACCAGTTTGGTCAAAGAAAATAGATTTAATCTGTTATAAACAAACGTCCACGCCAGCATCACCTAATGACATTGCGGTTTTGTTTTCTAGACGATGAATTTCGTGCATAAATCGTTTTTGGCATGCATGCTAATGTATTTTTTTAAACCGGACAAAAGGTGGCTGGCTGAATTCGTTTCAGTTATCATTTTTAACCAAACCACTTCACTTCACAGTAAAAGTCAAGTTACGTAAAATAAAGGGTTACTTTGAGCCTAAAAGAGAATGGAAAGTTGAATAAATTAAAGGCTAGGAGCGTAAATAAAGGTTGCGTGAGGTGTCGATCTTATTTACAATGCAAGCGTTGCCGAACGCGAAATCTGCATAAAGCAACCCTCAACCCTTGTTTTGACGGCTTGACAAAGATCAACACTTTACTAGTTGTTACTATTAGACACAGGATAGAATGTTTCCCTTACTTGTCGGAATAGTACTATCGTTTTGCGAGCTGTCCAATTCCGTACAAGGTGAGTAAACATTTCAGAAAAGGAGAATATAGGTATCGCTTTAAACCGCCTTTATTCTAAAGCGAATTCTTCGCGCCTCACCATTTAAAATATTCGCTATCGAGCTGTTTTTTGCTGCGAAGCGGTCTATCGTCTGAGAATTCAAATATTTTTCTTGACAACCGATATCACTGTTAAGTAACTTGTTGACTCTATCGATTCTAACCGGTCGAAGCAGCAAAACAATTTCGGTTCTGCAGAGATTTATTAACAGTAGACTTTTTATTCATTGGAATCGAAATGAAACTGTTACCTCGCAACTGAGATATTCTCAGGAAGTACATATGCTCAAGGGGTCTAAACAGCGAAAAGCGACAGCATTGAGGCAAATTGCAGAATACAGCGAGACAAGTTGGACATGAAATTTGTTTCAAAAAAAATTCTCATCTTTTCCAAACTCAGGAATCAAAATATTATATTTCTTCGATATAAGGACTTTTGTACCCCTTAGCGAGAAGACTTTTAGCCGAGGTCATTCCTTTTAACCGTTTTATGTGGTAATTATTTGGTATTTTTCAAGAGAGAGAGCCTAACTATACGGTCGAACAAATGGTGTCGTAAATCAGGCGCAAAATCAGCCTCGAAATTGGTCTAATGACTGCAATAATCTGTCACATTCGGGATGGGAAAATTAAAACGACTCAAAAATGTTGTGCGTTGAGCCGCTTAAAAAAAATCGTTCTAAAACCTCACCATTCGTTGTCTGCTCGACTAATCCGCTGAATTGTCAACATAAATGTAAAATGTCAGTGAAAGTTTCACTTTAATTTAATTCTCGTGTCTATTTATTTATAACAATATTTTTTTCTCGCGTGAGACTTCAAGCAAGATTAAGACAGAATACAGCAGAGCGATTTATTTACCAACGATCGAGTTACGTTGACCTTTGAATCTTTCGATTCGGTCAATCTTTGAACAAAGATTGACCGAAAGATTCTCGCAGTCTTCATTAGTGTCTCTGCTATACATTATTGAACAATAGTTTTCATCAGAAGTTTAGTATACACATTTTTGCAACAATGTAATTTTTGGAGCTTACACGAAGAGTCGACACGCGAGGAAACTGTGCGAAAACAACAAGCCGTCTGAGATGTCTAAACTTGCGAAGAAAATTTGCAAAACAATGGCAAAAATCCCAAATGACGGTTAAATATTTACTAGCTTTGGCTCCCATAACCAAAAGTTTCAATTTGCACAGCTTTGAGCGAAATTTCCTGGGGATTTCATATAATGGACATGGGTTCCAGTCGTTCGGTGAAGACAAACAATTATAGACGGATGGTGACAACAAACTTAGTCAAATGTAAATTTTTCTGTCTGTTGTCTGTGCGACTAAAGGAAAGAAAAGACTTTCTGTTCACGTGCTGAATAGTACGGATGCAAAACGTTCCTAATGGCAAGACTAGTACGCGTTGCATTTTTTGTGCTTTATATTTGTAAAGCCACTCTCAGTGGATGTAGGGTTTTCGGTTTTTGCGGTTATCGGGACATTTTTTTAGATCGGTTTTTCGGTACTTTTTTTTTTTTTTTTATTCGGTTTTCCGTTTTTGAGGTCTGCTCGGTTTGTACTTTTTCCATTTTTTTTCGGCATTTGGTTTTCGGCTTTTTTGTGATACTGGCATGTTGCCCATTCTCATTAGTTAGTTTTTTTCCAAAGAGGTAAGGACAGAAAATGATCTTTCCTAAAAGAAAATCTCAGGCTCTGACCATTTTTCTGTGATTTCTTAAGCAAAAGTTGGCTTTTGGGAAAAAAGAAAACATCATTGATTTAGAACTTGAAATATATGGAGGCAATGTTGTTTTTTTTTTTTATGGTTGAAATCTTAATAAAATAGACATGGATAACCTAAAACTTTGAAGAGCCATCTGTTTAAACTCACGCATAGGCGGGTTCCCTATTTAAAAAGCTGAATGGTCTGACAAAATTTTCAACAACCATGTTTTCTCGCCATCATGCAAAATCAGAAATCGTTTAAGCGCTATGAGCTTAGGGGTTTTGGCCAGGAGGTAATGATAAACTGGACATTTTACAGTGCTTCTGAAGGCAAAGGACAACCGTTTCTATAGTTTGTTTTTCTTGGTCGTAGAAACAGCCTAATTAATTAGTAGTATATTAATTGTTCCATCAAATTTCCTCAATTTTACATTTGTAATACAACAAACACAATCTTTTATCCTTGGTCTTAATGATCAATCAGACATGCGATTTCTGAAAATAAGCGGTTTCCATAAAAGAAACAATTTTCGCTGGGAGTGTCAACAAATCAAAGTGCTGCACAATTGCTTCAGCATTAATTATTCGCTATAATCTATGTCAGAAAGATCACTAAAAGTGGGGAAAAAAAGAGGCTCTCGTCACCTACTCAAATTACCTCATTGAGAATGATGTTTCTCCAGAGCGCATAATTGAAAAGCGCCCTAGGGCTTTATCCTTTCCTACCTGTCGGAGAGATAACCCAAAAAGGCCATTAGTAATTATTTGCGAAGCTAAAACACCACTTAATTCATTTTGTCGTCTAAACAGCTCAGCTGGACCTCCCCCAAAAAGAGCTTGGACGCCAAATAATTATATAAACGAAAAATTTTGCATTACCACCCAAGAGCTGCTTTGGAAATAATGCATCGCGAGCGGTTACTATTACGTTATTAGGGAGCTTAAGCAACCACGACGAAAGGGACGATGACGACGTCAAGTAATCGCGGAGGGTCTGGAACGAGGACGTCGTTTTTAGCGGGAAAATGAAACTTAAGCAGTGAAGTTGCTCAAGGACGACGACGTCTGAAATTTTCGTTTATTCTCGCTTCGTCAGTTTAGGAAACGATATCGTTCAGAGACCTCCAAAACCTTCTTCTCAGTCATGGATCAATCTTTCACCTATATCGGAAGTTCGAGAGTACGTGATTCAATTCTTGAACATCAAAAGTCCAAGGAATTATTAAGCTTTAGCTTTATTTACAATAATTTACGCATGATAAAAGTTTAAAATATAAATTTTACGGAAGTTATTCGAGATTTAAATTCAGTTCTAAGTGTTGCTGGTATAAACAAATCTATTTTGCCCAAGGCTTGCTTGATTTTCAACGTGCTTTAGCCTGATATGTTCTACCTTTGATGCTCCTTCCTTTGGCGAGCAAACGACGCAAGTCTGTCAATTTTAATCAATGCTAGCTAGCGATCGGCACAGATCAGTCGTCGCGCTTCTAACAAGAATACTATTTTTTCCCATGTGATTTTGTCGGAATAATTTTTATGGCTGTAAATCTAGATCTTTATCAAACATTTCGAAAATAGATTCGCAAAACCTGACAGGTATTCACGCTCATGTTGACACACCGATCTGAAGAATTCTTTGCTGTTTAAAGCGTCTCCACAAAGAACAGCAACACGCAAAATTTTTTAGTAGCAATAAACCGACAGTTCCATACACGCAGCTTTTGACCCAACGCAGAGGTGTATTGCACTGCCATTTAAACCTTTTCATTCAATAAAAATGATAAACAGCACTCTTTCATAAAATATACTCAAATAAATTTAAACCTAACGTGGTCGATTTCACTGCTTGACTTGACATCTGTTGTGCGGAGGAAGGAAAATGAGTTAGTGGGTTTTCGAATTTTATTTGTTTAGAAAACTGAACAGGGAGGTTTAAACAACCGAAGAAGCGAATACAAACTCCAACCGGCCATAGACTGTCAAAAAAACGACAATAAAGCCGCACCTTTTGATGAGAAAAACTGCTTTGAAGTTCGGAAGTTCGCGACGACGTGAAACTGGTCCATCTCAAGTCGTCGACGATAAGACGACGACGGAATTCTTGGTTCGCGCTTGCGCAGTGACGTTCCCGCTACTTCCGGTCGTCGTCCTCCGTTCGTCGTCGTGGTTGCTGAAGCTCCCTATTATCTCAAGGACGGCTGATGAAAATTGAAAAGGCCCTAATTAAATCAGCCCTTCGGTTGGTTGTTTTTTTTTTTTCTTTTTTGGCCACAGGTTGCCCATTTTTGCCTTAATTAACCGCCCACTTAATTGCATGCCTGACCTAAGTTTTCCTGATTAGACTTACATGGTAAATTATGACCCCGGCTGACTGGGTTACCCTGCCTAGAGTGCTGGATCCGGTGTCCCGGGTTCAAGTCCTCCACCCTGCCACTCACTGGATTTGTTCTCGGTTGCCCCCAGTTCAACTCCTCGGCTGCGCTTTGAAAATAGCCCACTGGTCTGCCTCCTGCCAGTGGAGACTTTTTAAGCACTTAGTCTACATTGTGGCTAAAAAGCTCCTAAGGGGGAGCTTCAATTCATGTATTTTATTTAGTTAGTTTTATCTACTTAAATATAAACGTACCTGAAGGAAATACCGTGTATAAATAAAGTTACCATTACCATTACCCTTTAGCTTCTCTCAGGGTCTTTCATGCTACTTAGTTTTGTGAAGGTCAATGTTAGACTTTTCCCTTCTGTATAAGTGCATGTACTGAAACTCTTTTTTGATATATCCTTTCACACTAATAAATTTAAATTTATTTTCTCAGCCAACGTTTCATCAGATGACGATCCATGCATTGCATACAAAGAGCTTCAAGACTCCACTCGTTCCCAGTTCAACCGCCTCCTTGGCGCACAGCAACCTAAGTGCGACAACAAGTTAGTTTTAGGCTGGTACAGATTTACAGGTGCAGCTGGCATAAAGATGCCAGAATCTTGCATCACCTTGAGCCGATGTGGTACCCATTCCCCAGGCTGGTACGACGGGCCCATGCCAGTGAACGTTGGTGGAAATTCCTCCGGGAGAGTCTGCTTCAACTGGATTGATTCTTGTTGTGAGTGGTCCAGCCCTGCAACTGTGAAGAGGTGCAATGGTTTTTATGTGTATAAGTTGACGCCAACCAGCCATTGTGATCTTCTGTACTGTGGAGACGGTGGTGTAGGTAGGGAAAAAGTAAAGGGGGGGGGGTGAGTCTGACGTTTTTTTCCTGGGGGTATCACATGGTTTTTTACGGGGGAACGGAGGAGCATCAGTGTACTCTAACAGAGTTTTTAAAGGGGGCTATACAAAATTGACTACCAACGTGCGACACCATTAGAATACCAGAGAGCCTTTTCTTGGGGGGGGGGGAGGGGAAGGAGGGTTAATCAGGTTAGTTTTATCGTGAAAAAATCCTCCGGACCCCCCTAAAGGCAATAAATAATGCCTCTCCCTACCGAGAGACGTGAAGCCTGTAAATTGAACAAGTTTAAATGCGAAAGCAAACGTCGTTTTCACAGAGACTCCATGGCATGCATTTGACGCGGCCCAGCACAAAAGGCTGGGTTTCGTAAACTAAGAAATCGGAGCGGATATGCCATTTTATTTTTCTCTTATCAGCTAGCGAAATAGGTAGCCATCTCCAACATAACTTTTTATAGGGGCTACTCCCAGATAGGTTAAACTGCTACAACACATGCGTTATTTTTCCTTTGTTTCCTTTGTTAAAAGAGGCCTATAGCCCAGATAGGTTACCTTTATACATACATACGTTTATTGTAACTCCCAACTTGGGATTTTCGGTTACAATATGTAACTACAATATGTAACTACAATATGTAACTACAATATGTAACTACAATATTTAAGATACATATAAGTTTAAAAGGAGTAGAAAAAGGTTACACTGCTACAACGCATGCGTTATTTTCCTTTGATTCCTTTATTAAAAGAGGCCCAAAGCCCGGAGGTAATGCCGCCGCCCCCTCTCTCGTCCCCTTATAAAAAAAAAAAAAAGCTAAATCTTTTTATCAAAAATCCTCAACATGAGGAGTTAGGCTTCAATTCACAAATTTAAAACGAAAATATAAAGTTACTGTTCCAAACTGATTCTATTGTTATTTATAACATAACCAAAGTAAAGCGCGCGCTCTGATTGGTCAATTGTTATTTATGAATCTTCAGAGTCGACTGAGGCACCGACTACAACTTTGCCGTCGCTTTTGAATACAACAACCAAACCAGGTAAATATTTTGTTCTCGACTGCTCTTCAAGGTATCATCAAAAGATGTTTACGTTTTATGCCAATAATCCAACCCTCCCCCCCCCAAAAAAATATATATATATATATAAATTTCTTTTACTATTCGTGTGAATCAAGAAAGCGGTAAAGGTAACGAATCTGATCCAACCGACGCGTCGGCCGACACACTACCGACACACCACCGATGCTGTACAAACAGCCGCTGTCGAACCTGGCTTTTCGAACCTGGTTTTTCGAAGGTTCCAACATCCCGCTGAGTACGTGGCTTCATCTAATGTTCCTGTGGGCTATCAAGGCTTCCGGAAGTAACATCGCCAGACTGACTAGCCTTTCAAAGCCTATAGTGATCCGTGCGCTGAGCGACTTACGAACGGTATGTTCGACGAAAATTATGAACGCTGACATGAAGATCGGAGGTGTAGGAAAAACAGTGGAGATCGACGAGTCGAAGTTTGGAGCCAAGCGAAAGTACCAGCGAGGCAGAGTCTTTCTATAAGGTCCGGCCAACGTGTCGGCCGACGCGTCGGTTGGATCAGATTCGTTACCTTACCCCAAGAGAGCTGAGGTTTACGATTTGCAAGAACCAAGGTGTAACACATCTCTTTTTGTTTCTGGTAAAGCTGAAAGAAAAGTTTTGGAACAACGCTTACTCATTTGCCTTGACAAGTTTTTGTCATTATAATTTAAAATTCATCGTCTTGAATAATGTTAAACTATCCTAATCTGCAACCTCTAGCAACCACCCCTCCTCCCCCCCTCTTGGCTAGAGAATAAACGAGAAGTGAGAAGCAGAATAATACAACGAAAATGGTAAAGAAAGCTATTGAAATTTAAGATGATAAGTAAGAGTATCTAATCAACTAACCCCTAAATCCTCAGTGGCATTAGTATATATATATGTAAATTATTTTATCCTGTTCTCCATGCATTCCTTGTGGCACTGATAACAGAATTCGTTTAACAAACAAAAGTTTGATATATCCGCGACCTTAATGTTTGATTCAGCAGTGATAGAGCAAATTTCAATTGAGTGTTGAAAGCAATCTAAGTTTGCTTTGGTTTTGTTTTATTTTGATCTGTAATTGGTCTAGAAAACTCGCGCCATGTTCTAAGCCAATCAGAGGCCGAACGACAACCAATCGGCGTGACTTGGTCGCCCGCGTTACTTTTCCCGCGCTTTTGGCAGTTGACCTATTTTACTTTCAGTCTTCATTGGTTTATAATGACGTAAACCTTTGTTAAAATCGGATGTCGTCACCACTTTGTTTTTGGTTCTACGATAGACAATTGAAAACTGTTATAATGCAAGGAGAAATTAGATGATAGTCATATATGAGCTAAAAGGGTTAATTAAATAAAGAGATGTTTAATCTTCAGAGTTGACTGAGGAACCGGCTACAACTTTGCCGTCGCTTATGAATACGACAACCAAACCAGGTAAATATTTTGTTCTATACTGCCCTTTAAGGCATCATGAGGTAAACCTTTGTTAAAATCGGATGTCGTTACCACTTTGTTTTCGGTTTCACGATAGACAATTGAAAAATGTTCTAATGTAAGGAAAAATAGATGATGGTCATTCGTAACCTGAAAAGGGTTAAACCAAGAGATGTTTAAACGTTCGCAATATCATTGCGTTATCAGCTGACGACTATTCCATGGACGTGAAGTGCGACAAAGACCAAATCAAAGTCATGTTACACATCAAATCTAATCTAAACTACGATCCAGAAACCGTCCAACTCAACGACGCATCCTGCAAACCTTCCTTCCAAAACAGCAGTCATATATTTATCAAATCAACGCTTGAAGGATGCGGAATGGAATGGAATGTCTCACGGGACGGCAAAATGCTTATTTATCGCAACGCTATAACAGCTCTTGTGAAGGGCCGAGGCTCCTTGGGTTTGCACGTATCACGTGACCACCTGGCCGTATTTGAATTCCAATGTCGTTACCAGAAGACAGTGGTGTTATCCGTGGTCTCATTCAATTCGTCGGAAAGATTCGTGATCAGCGATATAAGTAAGTGTTAGAAAGATTCAGTAGAGATATTGAGGAAATTTAAGCTATCACGAATGTACCGTCTAGCGAGAAGTCGATCAAAACAAACTTCTATTGCCCTTAGGCATGTTGAGATTTCCGCGAGAGTTTGAAAAGGGTTTTACAACTCTGACGGTGTTAACCAACCCCCGCTCCCCCTCTCTTCTCCCCTCTCTCTATCTCCTCTCTCTGTCTCTTCCATTTTCTCATAACCCCTTCTGAATAAGTAGTGTTGATTTCCAAATGAAGTGTCAATAAATAGCCATCGGGTTTTCCTTTCTCAGTAACTTCGCGTTGTCACTTTGCATGTGACAGTTGAGAAACGCACAAAGCTATAAAACGAACGCACAGGGCCATTTTTCTGCGTTTTAAATCGTTTATTTCCCCACCTTCTCTCTAATTGCTTAGATTTCCTAATCTTCACTTTCAATTCAGGTTTAAAAGAAATCCAGGATTACTCCACAGGGCTGCCTCCTAACACTCTCTGATTTCCCTGAGAAACTTGTGCAATCTCCTCAACCGGTCAGATGCCAAAGTCAAACCCAACGGGATGGGACTGCACGCCTTCCACTGTCTACTTGTTTTTCGCCTTGAGTTTTATTTGCTCCTCGTTATCCCCTCCCCGCCTCTGTTTGATGGGTAAAAAGAGAACCTCTGTACTCGAGTCAAATAGCCCACCCAGCTTGAGGCAACTAGGGATATCACTTCCCCCCTCCCACCCCCCCCTCCCTCCTCCCTGGATGGAGAGGCAGTCCATCGCATGATCACAATAATTAATTTGGGTTTGCTTGCATGAGACTCGATGAAACGCCCTCCAAATTCAATAACATAACAGAGTCAATACATGTCCACGTTTCATTTTATCTCACAGAATCGTTTGGAAATTTCACATTCGAGATGAGCCTATTCAAAAGCGGAGATTTCCGTGAGCATTACACAGAATACCCTATTGGACCAATAGACGTGGGTACAGACATTTTCCTTCAGGTGACGGTGAGATCCAATGATACTGGAGTTATTGTGTTTGTGGATGAGTGCAAGGCGACAGCCACGCCTAATTATGATGACGAGATGCAGTTTGTTTTCTTGGAGGATGGGTACGTTTGTTTCCTCTTTGTACTTTTAAGAAGAAGTATGATACAGACTGTGAAAATGTGAAAATCATATATGTGAACTGCGGTTGTGAAATTTATATGAAAGCGATCTTCGCAGTAATGAACGCTACCTGAGCAGTAGTGCAAATAAGGCCTGAAAAAACTCAGACCGGTACGGGAGTTGAACCCATGACCTTTACGATACCGGTGCAATATTCTACAAACTGAGCTAACAGGCCAGAATATTCATATCATTTTCCACACCGACTTCACGGCGTAAAAATGAAATTGATACTTACCAATAGTTAAGATTTCAAAGATTAAGCTAACGTTTCATTAAATACTAGAATAAAATCTGTGAACGGTGGGCATTTACATTATCAACTTGTTAATAAAACCGTTTAACTTTGTAAAGATTCAATAATTGTGTTCAAATCTGTTAAAAACTCGATTATGGGCGCTGCCATTTTACCTTGCTCAGCAACCTAGCCGCTTATCTGTAACTCACTCTCCTTGCGAACGAGTTAGAGTGACAAGAAATTAAACGTCGAAACAAAAACATTCTTTTTCTTTTCCTTTTTTTTCAATGGCGATACCCAAATCAGCAACTACTTTTGCACGTTGCGTTGCTGTTTTTTGTGAACTCTAGCTTGTTACTTAGTTGCTTTAGAAACGGCGGTATTCCGTTAGAATCTATGCAAATTAGTCGAATGAAGCCTTGCGCTGCTGCAAAAAGTAAAATGTTTTAAAAATCCAAGCTTTCGCCGATCAACATCAGGGATAAGAAAATATTCCGGGAGCTCTATATATATATATATATATATATATATATGTGCATTTTCGTACTTTGGGGGTGTGGGATAGGGCTTGTCTGAGTGTGAAGGATTTGTGGGAAATGCGTATCGGGATGTTTTCTTTCCTAAAGATGTTAGAGATTATGTGATTTAGTCATTCAGAGATGTATGGGATCTTGAGGTGTGACCATTTATGAGTTGGCAGGTTGAGAGTTTCTTTGGGGATGCTGTGGACATTTGATGGTTCTATATTGTTCTCTGGGTAACCGTTGAGGGGAAGAATGTCGTCGAATGTGTTTAGGTGTTGTGTTGCAGATATATGCGAGGAGCATCTGTCCTCGATGCGTTTTCGTTCGTTGCGGATGAAGTTGAGTTTGGATTTGGTGGGGTTTACGTAAATGCACCAGAGTCAAGTGCCCCATCTCTAAAACCGGATTATTTTTAAGACGAAATGTAGTATACCAGCTCATATGTAACAGCTGCAATCAACACATGGTACATTGGTAGTACGACGCGCTTCATTCTCAACCGCGCAAAGGTACATCTCAACAATGGAAACTCGTCCGTTAAAAAACATATCTATTCCTGCCAAAACAAAGACCATGAAGGCATTGATGTCGAGATTATTATGAATGAAAACGACCCCGCTAATCTATGCCTTTATGAAGCATTTTACACCAGAAAGTACAAGCCTACACTCAATTCCCGGGAAGAATGTAGTGAATCTGCAGACCTTCTATTTTAGTATCTCATTTTTTAGACCTTTTTAACGATTTTGTAGGTCCTTTGTTTGTAACGATCCATCATTAGAGCCTTAATTATGTTCCATTCACAGTTTATTTCTACAGCTTTCATACATAGTCGCATCTTCTACACATTTCACCACACACCCTTTTTACATATATATATATTTAGTAAAATTTCAGAGCTGAACAAAGAGTTTCCAGCAATCTGATTGGTCGAGCGGTTCCTTATATGACGCTATATAAACCGCTCCGCGCGGTTTATTAAAATGTCAAACTAAAATGTTAATAAATGTTACTAAAATGTGACGATTTTAGAAATTTCTCTGTTGTTCAGCTCTGAAATTATACTAAAACAATTACTCGCCTCAGGTTCGGTGAATATTGCCGAATAATCCCCTCGACTTCTTCTCGGGGATTATTCGACGATATTCACCTCACCTTCGGCGAATAATTGTAAAATATATATATTTATTACACGACTCGGGCAGTCAGAGGGCCAATAACTAAAATCAACCAACCAATATTCTCTAAGTATTGGACCGGGCACTGTCCCGAATGGTCCCGAATGATACCGCACTTGTGTCCCTTTGAACTTAAGTCGTATAATAAATCTCTTATTAACCAAGCTTGCTCAGGACCGTACTGGAAGAATATCGGCCCTCGGTCTTTTTTGAACGGACCTCGCTGCGCTCGGTCCGTACTGCCAAGACCTCGGGCCGATATTCTCCCAGTACGGCCCTCGCGCTTGGTTAATAAGATATATATATATATATATCTATATCGCGCTCCCGGAATATTTTCTTATCCCTGATGATGCCGTTGCTCGGCGAGAACTCGGATTTTTAAAACATTTTACTTTTTACAGCAGTGTAAGGCTTTATTCGATTTATTTGATTATATATTTTAACAACGCTGTTGAAGGACAACATGAACAGATTACGTTTAGTATCTGTAGAATACTACTTCGTTCCCAGGGCTTTCCCCTTGAAACTTGGGAATAGCTCTGGGAATGAGGCTGCATAATTGAAGATTGTTTTCGAAGTCAGATTCTTCTCTTTAGAATCTCAAACCGACGAAATTAAAAAACATTCATAAAAATTTTTAGGATAAAGAACTATATGGTTTCGGGGGAAAGGCCGCTCATCTAAGAGACTGGTAAGTTGATTATGCTGCCCCGAGTGGTAAGTGTGTACTCGAGTATCGGGTTTACAAGCGGAAACCCAGTAATGGGAGAGCCTTGATATAAGCAACGGTGATTTGAAGCCGCCTTGGCTCCGGTGTTGACTGACTTTTATCTCATTGCAGGTGTCCCAAGGACAGCAATCTTCGCTACAATTACACCTTGTCATCCGTTCAACGATTTGTTTTGGCTGCCTTTAATTTCCGCTCCGTGAATTCAAAAGAAATTTTCCTCCACTGTTTAGTGTTAGCTTGTTTGCATTCTGACGAGTCGTCCCGCTGTGCTAAGGGATGTCCATACGAAAAGAGAAAAAGGCGAGTCATTGAAGAAAATGTTGAACAACATCTGGCTGTTGGACCAATAATTGTTTCTTCCCCCAAACCAAAGGAGCCTTCGGGTAGGGGTTTTTGCGATGTCTAAGTAGAAGTCGTGTATACTTTGAGTAGGAGTAGAGCCTGGTCAAATTTCGGCTTTATATTTGCAATATAATTTAACCTTTATTTAAGGACAGCTATATTTTTGATAGAAGAACGGTGAATCGTTTGTCTCACAATATAGAGTCAAGCTACAAATAGTACTGATCACGGTGTTTCGACTGCAATACTGCTAGTTTTCGTCAGGCAACGAGATCGAAAGTTTACGTGTCAATATTTTACAGCACCTTGGTTTGATGTTATTGGTGTGTTTTTTTTTTCTCTCTTACCAGCCTGTCCGTCGGTTCACTCGTCCACTTAATCATCTATTTTATCGTTTAGGATGTCATTCAATCGTTTATTATTACATTCACACATTCGTGCACATTCATGCACATATTCATTCAACGTTTATCGTTCACCTATTCATTCATTTACCAATTCTCACGTTCACATACACATTTCACACGTTCACATACACATTTCACAAATTCATCTCTATAATCATGTATTAACTTGGATTTTGTACGATTGCTTATTTAAGTTGCAGTGATGAGAAAGTGCTAAAAGATAGCGATCGAATTGGAATTACTCAAGGTTTTTTCTATTGTTCGCCAAAGAGAAACTATAACTAGCTTCTTTCCATAATTTGACTCAGTTAACGCTAATTAACGCTGAATTCAGCGAATTCAGCGTTAATTCATGACTCAGTTGTCTCGGATTACCTTGCAGCGTCGTCCTCACCTAAAGACGACACCATCATCATAGCTGTAGTGGTTGGATTCCTTGGCTTCGCTGCCGTTTTACTCGTGGCAGCCGTGGTAATCATTCTTTGTAAGCCCCACAGGACACCCAATGTGACTGGAGCGGCCACATCTCCACTATTATGAAGTAATGATCCAGGACCGAGCTGAAAGAGAATCCGAAGAATTTGTTGTTTGGTTCGGCAGATTTCCGTCATGTTCTCGGGCTCCATCTTCGATCCTTTCGTGATGAAGGCTTTTCGGGGGAGAAGCATAGGCACATTTTTCCGAAAAAAAGCTGTCAAACGTCGGGCATGTGCAAGGGGGTCAGGTTTCGCCGGTAGAGCGCTTATTTTCGTTGTTAAATTTGTAAGGAAACCTAAGAAAGAATCACTGTCTCGAGCAATATGAAAAACAGTAAAAAAAAAATTGAAACGAGAGAGAGAAAAAGAGAAAAAAAAAAGAGAAAAAAGAGAAAAAAGGAAGGAAAATAGGAAAACTTAAGATTTTTCGAACACAGGGCTAATTGTATTATGATTAAATTTCGGGATTCGCCCTTTTACTTTCTATTTTATCGAAAAAAGTGATTCTTTTTTTTTTAAAACGTAATGACTCATTAATTCATTTGGTTTCCCATAACTCTCGTAACAGCTTGGTCCTGAAGGACTGAAGGCGATCGAGCGAATCAGCCAATATAAAATTTGATTCATACATGGAGGTACATTGAACCACTTTGTAATGATTTGGTTTTCTATATTTCCAATTCCCGCTTTTGCCCAGTTTTGTTGGTATCTGGATATTAGAGGCTTTATATATGGACTGCATTGGAGGGTAAAATGTTTGTAAGAAATATCTATAACAAGATGACACGTTAACGTATGTAAATAAGGAGAAAAAAATTTTTTAATTAGGAATTATCGTAAAGGTCAAATTTGAAAAAAAATTACAGTTTTAAGGTGTATGGTTTCTAATAAGAAAAAAAATTATAAAGACATCAAAGTAGCAGATCAATAGCGTTTAGTAGGAAACGATTCGTCACGGTCCTTCAAAACTGTTAGATGTCCGTACAAGAATAGGGATTATTCATTCTTTCATAAGGCAACAAATAAAGATATCAGCCTGACGTTCTTTGCCTGATTTCATTCGTGTAAATTGCAATTACATTGAAGCCCACATTGAAGGACCAGCTATGAAACTCTCTCTTCTTATCCATGAAGGAATCCATTCCGATATGCCCCCCTTCAGTATAAGTTCTAGTACAGTTTAGTAAAAGCTGACGTGTGCAGGGCGGCCGGACGTGTTGGCGTGAGCCGGTCCGGAAAAAGCCGTTGGGCCCTGCTGCCCTCGCGTCGCTTTGTCACAAGACTTAAAGAAAATCAGAACCGATCGAGAAAAAAAGTCGCGTTTTTCGAGGAAAGGGTGATCTTGTTCTGTTTCAAAGAGAGAAACGAAAAGTTATTCTTCCAGAAATTTTTTTTGTGCTTGTATGGCTGCGAATGCTATTCTATAGCTTCCTTTATAGTGAAATTTTCTTGCCCATTAGGTACGGACGATCTCTCCAAGAAAGATAGAACTAGGGATACTTTTTCTAACCCTCTCAGATTGCAATGGCAGCTTAAGATAGGACGTACATCGAAGTTCATCATGGGGAAACAAACCGATGAGTGCGTAAATATCGTACGGATGAACTTATATTTATTATGTTAATGCAGAGATTTAAATTCTTTTTTAATGCGGAAAATTTCTCGTTGAACAGGTTCAAGTCAAAAACTCATAGTTGCCTTTCTGATAGAAATGATTCCACACTACCGACGGCAAGTGAAAAATATTGCAAATTTACCACTCTGTATATCTCGTTATGTACATCGAACCCAATAAGACACATGTAACACGTTAAAAGCTATCAACGAAATGCAGTGTTTTTAAAATATTTCACTTTAAGAACACATCTTCACTCAGACAGCGACACGTTTCAAACATTTGCAGAAATAGCGGCCATATTCTTCCTCCTCTGGAGGGACTCATAGAAAACTATTACTTAAAAGTTCTCGACTTGAGCCATGATTGCTTGAACGATCAAGAAGCTGCTATTTTAGGCCCCATATTGAGCGAGACAAGTTCACTAGAGTTTCTTAATGTGCGTTGGAATAACATTACCGCCCAAGGAGCAGCCGGGATCATCTTCATGGGCTTCGAGAGTGTTACAATTTGAAGGAGTTGGACGTTTCGTGGAATAGCCTGTCTGGGGTAGGAGCACAAGCCTTGAACTGGGGCACTCGAGGCAAATGAATCGCTGTATCCGGATGTTACAAACGCATCAATTGGGTTGCTCGAGAGCAAAGATCATCGCGAAGGGCTTGAACAGAAACAACTCTCCAGGTGCTCTACATTGGGAATAATCTATACCCGTACCCGAGTAAGGGAGCGCATGCGTTCTTGAAAGCAATTCGCCGTAATATTACAACAGCGCGCTTGAGGAGCTTCATCTGCAAGGGATGGCTCTTGCTAGAGATTGTCATAAAGAGCTGGAAGATGTGATCAAAAAGAGGCCCAACTTCAACTGCACCTGGCAAATAAGTAACCAGGGATGTCAAGCAAGGAACGTCATGAGCCCAGATAAATCCTCACCATTGGATGTATTCGTGCGCTTCGCTCGCAACAATGGACTGCGGATGACGGACATGTTCAAAGTACTTTCTGGTAAACGCGACACTATTGTGGAAGACGATTTTATCGCAAGCTTAAAGAAAATGAAAATTAGCACGACAAAGGCTGATTTCAAGACTGGTTTCCATTCTAGATGTCAATGAAGACGGAAAGCTACAGTTCCATGAATTTCCCATCCTCGGAGACACAGGGGCTGAGTCGATTTCAAGTTAGGGCATGAAGAGCCCCTGGGGACATTGACTTAAAAAACTAGTTCCAAACGGTCGCAGTCGTTCTGCCATCTGATTGGTGCCAGAAAATCTTTGTGTTTTTCTGCCCAATCAGAGTGAAGTGTGCTTTAGAGTCCTTTCGTGTGTTTTAACACGGACATATGCTAGTAGCTCATTTGTTCGCTATGTTTGTTTGGATCGTGCGACGGAGATTTACTTGCGGTGAAAAGTTTCAGTCGCAGCACACAATGTAAGAGAAATCGATCTGATTGTCCCCGAAAATCTTACCGGAAATTATACTGAATACTTTCGCAGGTATCACTAGAGAACGTGTTTTAAAGTTTGCGAGGTTTGTATGCAAACGTTAAACGAGATTTAAGCTTAAATCTTTCTAGATTTTTTGCATAATTTTCTTTGACTGAAACTTTGCCAATCCCGTGAAGTTATTTCGTCGCAGGGGCCACGCAGGTATGTCGAGCAACTGGTACTTGCGCAACTTTCTGTGCGTGCCAAAATCTAATCTCATCTTCGCTTGAAAAGAAAGGAAAGTTAAGCGTGGAAACTTTTGCTTATTAGATGTGGGTAGATGACCCTGTACTTCTAAGCTGACATTTGCAATAAAGCAAACCCGCCCTTTCCATCCAATATTTCTTGGTCTTTGGTTTTGTTTTTCCCATTGAAAGCAGCATCGGATCGATTCCCAATGATCAAAGGTATTTAACTTGGTTTTCAACAATCGACAGAAGAGGTGAAATGACAATGACCAAGGGACTAGAAGAGAATCCGTGGCCTTCCTAGCTCAAGAATTTCAACACTCTAGGCAGCAGTTGAAAGATTAAACTCTTTCCAAACCCCTTCGGTAACTGCCCGAAAACATCTCTCCTTCCCACGATGTTCTCGTTAAGAAAGTTTTGTTCAGATTTTAATTAGCTAACCGGAAACACGGCTAAGCTTTCTCGTAGCGCTTGCTGGAGGTCGTCCACGAACTTACAGTAACGTTCTCTGCAACCTTGGCCGTACTGTGAACGAGTTTACTACAAAGCGAATATTAGATTTTGGCGCGCACAGAAAGCAGAAAGCTACGTAGGCGAAAGCGCAAGTTGCTCGACATACCTGCGTGGCCCGTGCGACGAAATAACTTCACGGCAAAGTTTTAGGCACAGAAAATTATGCGAAAAAACTAGAAAGATTTAAGCTTAAATCTCGTTTAACGTTTAAAGCGACATATCAATGACTGCAACCATCGTCTTGTATACAAACCTCGCAAACTTTAAAACACGTTCTCTAGTGATACCTGCGAAAGTATTCAGTATAATTCCCGGTAGGATTTTCGCGGACAATCTGATCGATTTCTCTTACATTGTGTGCTGCGACTGAAACTTTTCACCTCAAGCAAATCTCCGTCGCACGATCCAAACAAACACAGCGAGCAAATGAGCTACTAGTATATGTCCGTGTTAAAACACACGAAAGGACTCTAAAGCACACTTCACTCTGATTGGGCAGAAAAACACAAAGATTTTCTGGCACCAATCAGATGGCAGAACGACTGCGACCGTTTGGAACTAGTCTTGTAAGACAGTGTCCCCTGGGGCTCTTCATGCCCTAACTTGAAATCGACCCACAGCCCCTGAGTCTCCGAGGATGTGAGTTTCCCAACCTCGTCGCCTTGAAAGTTGCACGAACAAACTCTCAGAAAAAAAAAACTGCATAATTGGGAAGGACAATAATAATAATAATAATAATAATAATAATAATAATAATAATAATAATAATGATAATAATAATTATTATTATAATAATTATAATTATAATAATAATAATAATAATAATAATAATAATTCTACATGAAGAGTTACGATCGAGCCAGAAGCACTTAATAATTATCATTTCTCAGGTATGGGGTCTCTCCCCTCATTGCATGTGCACTTGTAGCTAATTTCGAATTTAGTTTATTATATACATTGAATATACGAACTTCATATATTTATTGTATCTGATTTATCATCATGGGTTTATTACGAATCAACTTAACGGCCTGCTCCCAGTTGGCTTGTTAGCTCAGTTGGTAGAACGCTGCAGTAGCATCGCAGGGGTCAGTGGTTCGAATCCCGTACTCACCTGATTTTTTTCAGGTCTGATTTTCGCTATTGCATAAATAGCGCTCTCTACTGCGAGGATCGTGCATCATATGTAAGTTTATTATCCAGCACTTTTCGCTATGTCAGTAGTACTGAAGATAGCCGCAACCCAAAGATTCAGAAGCTAATGCAGATTACAGTCACCAAACGCATGAAATCGTAAAAATATTGTTCTCGGGCTAAACTCTTGCTTTTCGAATAAGGACAAGGGAATATTTCTTTCTCCTTCCTAAGATATGGGTATCAGAACACAAATGATTCAATCTGTGCACTGGAGTTCTAAACTTCTGATTAGCGAAGGCCGTCAAGGAGAACAGAAAATGTTGTTTGTAATGTTAGTTTTAGTTTCCTTCCACAATGTTTGCTCGATACCATCTGTGTTGCTCGTTGGAAGGAAAATGGTATAAAAATTACATGTTTCCTTTTAAAAACGCACTACTTCGCTCGACTTTTCCCGCAATCCGTTAAGAAAAGCAATACGTCCACCAAATTTCTTGGCAATGGAATTCAAAACGAATGATTATCCTATCCTTTTGTTTATCGTAAAAGTAAAACTGTAAGAAAAGACACTTCACCTTTTCTTGTGGCGAGATCAATGACAATTGAAAACAAGCATAAATATATTTGCTTTTTAATAAAATGGATAAATGCATAATTACATCGCCATTCAAAATGATATCTTCCAGTAAGCGCATTCAGGGCTCTACAGAAAATATAACTGACACTTCCAATTGTCTTTCACTGAACATATATTTGGTTCTACATTCCTTCAATGCGTTTTACAAGAGGGTGAAAGTGAGAAGATGTAGCTACTGAAACCTTAAATTAGCATTGGTGGTATATAGAACTTTAGAATCAATATCAAACAATGCTATTTCATAGAATAAGACAAATCTTTTTAGATGGGCAGCTCGAAATTCACCCTCATTTTCACGCTACGGGCGAGTTCAACAATATTGGAAAGGCGGACGACCTGGAAACAAACGGACAAAGCCGCCAATAATTAGTGCTTTGAATTACATTGAATTTCACAAACAATTTCAGTTGCAATTGATTCTTGTCGAATTATATAGCTCAGTAAAATTGCTGCAAAGTAGTGTTCTATCCTTATCGTGTAAAATGAAGATTCTCACCATTTCAGCAGCTTCTTCCAGGTCATCACAAGCGATAATTCTTAACCCACTAGCAGCAATGAGGGCCTTTGCGTCATCCACTCGAGTTCCTGCCGGGTAAACGCAAATAGCACACATGTAGATCTCATCAGGGGAGAGTTTATTAATATGTACTTATTGAGAGTCACTGATATTTTCTCGTTCGGCCCGACCAACTCAGTCAATAACCATTTTATCATTATATGACCAATAAGTATTGAAAATTTATGGACACACGCAGCCGTATGAGCACCAAAAAGATTTCTGGAGTTAAAACCTTTCCTTTTTTTTTTCGAGTCAGAACAAGAAACTCCCATTTCCTTGAAAACAAAAAACAACGACTTTTTCCCCTCATTTCTGTTTCCCTTTAAGTTTTGTTTTTACAACAAAGCGAAGTGAGGGCAGCAGTGCCGGGCGGCTTTTTCCGAACCGGCTCACGTCAACCCGCCCGGCTTTGCACACGCCTGCTTTAACTATGGTTTTCGATGGAATTGCGCGAGCAGGGCCGGACGGGTCATATAATAATAATATCAAATACATAGATTCCGTAAATTAGACCTGTGAAGACATAAAAGTGCAGTAACGGACATCTATTCCGCGTCCATAAGGATATTTCGGCATCCTGTCATCACTTTTCATTCAGTGGACAACAAAGGCAAAAAAAGCAAGCTGCAAGAGCGCACCCAAACTGAAATGCAACCATGGCAACCTAACTACGGTTCGACGCAGACCCATAATAAGGTTGCGATATCCTGCTCCCACCGACACGATAACACAGATTCGTCCCCAACCTTTCAGCTAACTTGGACTGAGAAAAAAAAAGAAAAACTTTTACTGACGGATACACCAGGATGCATTCCTAAAAAATAAAGTTCCTGATAAACCACAAGTTCCCTTTCACCAAGATATAAATTTACAGTGCATACACTACATACAGTACCTTGTAATCGTACAACAATAGGAATACTGAGCTCCAGTTCTCTCGCTGCGGCGATAATTCCTTCTGCTATGACGTCACAGCGCATTATACCACCAAAGATGTTAACAAGAGTTGCGTGCACCTACATAAAATCCATCCAAAAACTCAATAAGTTTTTATAATTTCCAACTCTAGGGGTACCTGAAACAAAATCGTTCTAAGGGATGTCATTTCTGCAACGCCGTCAACCTTTCATCACAGTGGTATCAAAGCCTGTTCTAGGCTTTTAGATCACCGATGTAACATGCCCAAAGACACTACTTAACCCTAATTGACTCTCCTTACCCCTTTACGATGTTCTCGCGGCCTACAAAAATCTACGGAAGCCAATGGTGAATAAGCGCGTTATGTAATAATACCTTTTTGTCGTCACTGATGATTTTGAAGGCTGCCATAACCTGCTGTATTGTTGCACCACCGCCAACGTCCAAAAAGTTTGCTGGCTCACCCCCATGTAATTTAATTATGTCCATAGTAGCCATAGCCAGACCGGCACCATTCACTAGGGAGAAAGGAGAAAGTAAGAATGTAAGGAGTAAGGTACATGTTATTTTAATAAGGTATCAATTCATCACGATATAAATTTACCAATGGCGCCGCTTCTGCATTTTCTCTCTTAACGCTGCCCTCGAAAAATAAAAATAAAAAATAAAAAAAAAACGCGCTTACTCATCGAGGAAAGTGTCGTTTCTTCGAGCATTAAAGGAAAAACAAAGGAACACACACAAACAAACAAACAAACAAACAAACACAAGCACTATACAACTCGGTAATCTACACCATTGTCATACACATCACCAGCGACTCAAGTACGATTCTATCCCAGCCAAAAAGCAATACATTAAGTCTTAAAAAAATGTTTTTATTCTGCATAGCACCAACAAATGAGTAACCATAATTCTTGTTAGTGAATAAAATTCAAAAAAAAAAAAACACTGTCCTTGAATACACGCTGCATCGGAACACAGAAACTTTAATAAGCGTCCGGCGATCAATGAAATAAAGTACTGTATGTACCACCGCCACATACACCTGTACCTGTACAAGATCACACCTTTACAAGAAAACGATCGTGTTTCACGGTAATTGTGTTGTCTATTTTCTTCTGGAGCAACTCAACGGGTGAGAATATAAAACTCTCGAAGCTGATTGGTTAATCGAGCGCCCATAACCAGTTCTGATCTTTACAAAACGGACCCAGGTCTCGAATGCTTTCGTCCACCATTAGCGGCAGAGCGGAATAGAGCAAAACGGTGTATACCTCTAAATGTACCAACCTACGTCAGTCCTTATAGGTTAACAATTGTGCCCTTGGTCTTAAGCACAGCTTGAGGCTGAAGGCCGAGGGCCTTATTCAAGATTTTCCCATTTCGATGTCCCACCCGTTAGATAAGACATTACTTTTATAAGCTGCGTGTTACCCAGACATCCAATGCTTCCGTCAAGCCCAATGTAGTTCAAGTTGGCTTTTCCTGCTTCTACTTCTCTCTCGTCTTCTTGTGACCAATCTTTTAGTTGGAAGACATCTGGTTGTCGAAATTCAGCATTGTCATCAAAGAGCACTTTGGCGTCCATACATACAACTGAAAAGGAGAATCATGTATACTTAAAGAAATCTAGCGAGTTGAGTGCTACTATAACAACTGACATAAAAGCCACACATTAGGGGTGGGCTTAACTTTGGAGGGTTCCCTCTCCTCTTTGTTTGACTCTTTCAACCTGAGGCTTCATACATGTAGCTCAACTAGTCTTTTTGAGGCACGGGTTCAAATCCTATCGACGGTCGAATTTTTTCAAGCTTTTTATCTGCAACTGCAAGAATTTCAAATCAACCGCGGGGATCATTGCTTTACTTGATTTTCTCTAACACGCAGGTAAGATGAAACTTTAATTCAAGCTGGAGTTAAATCCAGGCACAAACGCACTTTAAATTAAAGAGGTTCCAATTGGATTGATGGATACTAACCTCTTCCTAGTACATCTTCACTCATGGGATTAATTTCAATCAGTGTGGCATCCTTTTCAATGAACAGATCATAAAGTCGCACAATGAAATCAGCAGCCTGGTCTGCACAGCTTTCACTGAAACCCATCTTTTTGGCAAATTCCACAGCGTCAGATTTTGACAAACCTGGGAAAAAACATATAATTATCTGCTAAGGCAGTCCATTGTATGGTGCAGCTAACTTTAAATTCAGGTCAAAATCATTTATTAACAATAGTTTTATTTGTACTTTTGTTTTGTTCATCCTTACACAGAGAATAGCTATATATCACCTCAGTTTGATACCATTTTAAATGAATTCCATTAAGCCACAACTTGCATCTGTGGCAATGGACTATCATCACAAACCCGAGATTTACAACTCCAGATTTACAACCTTCGCTCCGACGAAGGGCTAACGCTCGAAACGTCAGCTTTTGTAATCGTTACGGTGGCCAATTTAGCACTTCAACTTTTTTGATATATCCAAATGATTCCGAGATTTACAAAGTTGTTTAATTTCTCCCAAACTTGTACAGGATAATTATAGATGACCTACAGTGCAGTAGGAATTCGTCTTTAGCAGATTTTTTAGTACGCAATCTTTGGTGAGTTAATTATCATAATAATTGAAAAATTTGGGGGCCACTTCTTTAAATAAGTACATGTACTTCAAATCATGTCATTTTATTCCTCATGATATGTTGGACATAATTTTAACAAACATCTGATGCAAACCTTTCATAATATCCACTCCAAATTTAATGATGGCTTCTGGAGACTCCTTGGCAACCTGTTCAATGTCAACTCCCCCTTGCTGACTACCAACCAGTACAGGTCCCTGTAACCAAGAAAGATAAAAAAACTAAGTGATTAAAGAGAAAAATCAAATAAATGAATGAAGAAACAAACAAACAAATGAAACAACACTCAAAGAACTGGATAAAACATAAGATATGGAACATGAATAACTAAAGGTAAGTTTTTGAGCTCAGTAAAAAAATAGAAAAAGATGTTTATCCTCTTGTCAGGAGCATGGAACAAAGAAAAAATTGAGTTCCCCTATCAGCCCCAGCCAGGACATTGTGTTGTGTTCTTAGGCAAGACACTTTACTCTCACAGTGCCTCTCTTCACCCAGGTGTATAAATGGGTACTGGCAATTTAATGCTGGGGGAAAACCCTGCGATGGACTAGCATCCCATCCAGGGGGGAGTAGAAATACTCCTAGTCGCTTCATGCTACAGAAACCGGAGTTAAGCACCGGCCTAACGGGCCACTAGGCTCGTAAACAGACTTTACTTTTACTTTTTTACTATCAGACCTTCGGATTCTGCATTGGGATGTTCTACCATTGAGCCAAGGAGATGCTATAATAAGGAAGGCCAATTACCAAGTCCATATATGACATGCATACTGCAATTTTTTTTTTTTAAGACATATGTTTTCTTGTGATTAATAACAAATTCCATTTTGCACTCATGGAGCAGTCTGTTAAATGTGGTAATCAATGGAGGACATTTCAGAATCTGCAGTTTGTGGAGTCCTACAGGTACGATTGACCAGCAGACATCACATTTCAAACATACCATACCATCAATTATAAACTCAATTTTTCCACTGTTACAGTAATAATATCAGAATATAAAGTATAAACACTAATACTTAATTTTGGAAAAATAAAAAATTGGATTACCTTAAATGCTCTCTCTAGAGCAATGGCAAAGTAGTATTCTCTTCTGGCATAAAGTCTTTCACAAATATAAACCTGCAATTGAGGGTAATCAAGATGTTTTTCACTTCACAAAGGTAGAGAAACTTTCAATAAAAAGGTTTAACTAAGCGCTTGTACAGGTCAATATTATTTTTCCATTTCACTGCAATAAGAACAACTACATGTACTGTTAACTGTAGATGTTTAGTCAAATACAAGACTTGCAAATTCTTTTGCTTGCCACTTTAATGCATTATTGTTGCATTATACACGATGTTAAGTGTACAATCACGAATATCAACTTGAAAGTAATCTTCCTAGCAATGAAGTTCAACAGTATTTGAGCAGTAGTAAAATAAGGCCGAAAAAAATTCAGGCCTGTACAAGATTTAAATCCATGATCTCTGTGATACCAGAGTAACTGAGCTGCTAGCCAAATGCAAATATCCCTTTAATATTAATTTCTTAACCTGCAGTTCAGGCTTCATCCTCACTACTATTGAAGTAGTGTTCATCACTGCAAAGATCACTATGATATTCATTCCAAAACCCGCAGTTCACATAACTATATTTTCATA
Source organism: Stylophora pistillata (assembly GCF_964205215.1). Lineage (NCBI taxonomy): Eukaryota > Metazoa > Cnidaria > Anthozoa > Scleractinia > Pocilloporidae > Stylophora > Stylophora pistillata. Next base: position 9,565,548 of record NC_142525.1, read on the forward strand.
TATTCACAGTCCTGTACAATCATGTATATCCAGGGCTTGACACATTAACAGTAGCCAACTTAAGCCACAGAATAGTAGAAATTCAGTTTTGGCTAGTGATTTTTTATTTCCACTAGCCAGTTTGGCTAGTAAACAAACTGAAATTGTCCTAACATCTTAGATGTCTCTAGCCACTTGGCTAGTAAGTTAGTGTGGAGCCCTGTATATCAATGTTTTAGTAAATGTAAGAAGATATTTGCTCACATCATTGCATATTCGACCCTGCTCTCCTGTCTGTTTTGTGAAAAGCTTTTTACCAAGCATTCTTGATGCCATTTCCTTAGCTTCATCTGGCCTGTTAGAAAATCACACCAAGTACTGTAGATGAGGTTATTGTTAAGTGCCATCTTAGTGAACAGCATTAGGCAAAAGAAAAGAGGAGAGTAAAACCAACATAGTACAGTATATTTAGCCCTGTTCAAAACTTACGAGAACACAATTCTTACGCCTCCCTTGAGCCCTCCTTCGAACGTTCCTTTTCCTCGCCCCCCTGCCAACACTTGTGCCTTGACTACCAGATCTGAGTCACTCTCAATACCTGAAAGTTTGGAGGCAAAATTAATATTGGCAAATTTTTATACACACTGTGCATGTACAAGTCATATTGCAGTTCTTGGAAAATAGCCAAATGAGGTTAAATCTTTACACATTGTGGAAAACTGATTTAATTTACACCTAAGTTCACTTGCTTAAGAGGGATAGTACAAGCACAATAGGTAATTACTGCATCCTTCCTTCACTGTATTACATGAACAAGAATTTTTAAAGAGAAAGATACTTTTTGTCTTGTCACGAGCATGGGACAAAGAGAAAAATCTAGCCTCAGACCTTCTGATTCTAACCTACCACTGAGTCACAGAGACCCTACGGTGAGCAAGGCCAAATAAGAGGTTCATATGAACTTAGTAATGGACAAAAAACATCTTTCTCTATTTCTTAACCAAGCTCAAAACTTACCACCTTTCTTTTTCTATAAATTGTTTTTGTCATTTAGAACAAACAATTACATGTACATCATCGTGATTGTATACATGCGCAGTCAGATTGTCCAGGTAATTGAAGTCTTAAGAAAGACCTGAATGGAAGTCATCATCAAAGGCAAAATAATACTTGTCAGTCAAATGAACTAAGCCCATTTAGAGTGTTCAGCCGTGATGTTATTGGTTGCAAGACTGACAAGTAGTGTAAGTTGGTCATAATATTGGTCAGGTCCAAACCATTTCCTGAATCACATCATTCTGAGACCTAGCCTGTTTGTTAGAAACAGGACATACTTCAATGAAAATTTACCTTCCTCTCCAACTCAACTAAACTAGCTAAACAAGACACATTCAAAAACTTCAAGAATAACACTCTTAAAATCTTCAAATGTGTACAGCGTGACTGTCTACCTGTGTTACCCTTGAAGACTTGCCTTCCTGACATCCTGTCTTCCTCGACTTTGATGTAAAAACATGATGGCACAAAACGTTACTAACTCTTTACTAACAAGGACTACTAACAGTAACTATAACTCTTCAACTCCCAGGGACAACCAAAACAGCATTTCTCCAAACAATATCAGTACGATTTCATGCAGAACAACACAACAAAGAAGAATCAAAGGGATGCTATGTTGGGATTGTGGATATTCTGCACAAAATATAATTGTTTTCTCTATTGGGTCGCTTCTAAGTTTGCAAAATGAACTTGATATTCAATCTTCACCCTTTTGAAACAGATGTTTTAGAACTGTTGAGATCAGAGCAAGGAAATCTGTAACCTAATCAATTCTCATTTGACTTCTTTATATATTTTTAACTTTTTGCAATTTTTTATGACAACATGATCGCAATTATATGCGAATATCCATACCGATTGCTGTTTTTTCTCAGAGTTTACTGTAATATTTATCTCTATGATTCAGATCTGTCATTTCTGATAGTTTATTTCACGCTAAGACATCTGTACACCATCCACACCCACACTGTGTTTAAATAGTTGCATATAAGTAGCATTGCATTGTTTTGAAATTGCAGATACCAATAGAAACAAAGTGAATGGGTGTGTGTGTGTATGTTGCAGGTAAAAATTAAATTCAGGTGAAATTAATTTTAACCACGGTTGAATTTCAATTCTCTTTATCTCCAAGTCCTAACTGTGAATAATTATGGCTCAGAGACAAAGGAAATTGAAATTCAACCTAGGTTAAAATTTTTTTACCTGAATTTAATTTTTGCCTGCAACATGACTGTATATTGTACCAATGAAAATTGTTCACTTCAAAGACCACAATATACCTTCACATTCGCACATTACTTACCCAAAGTAGTTGCTATTTCATAAGCTTGTTCGGGCGTTCTAGCTACACCACCCTGAGGTATAAGAATGCCTGCCTCCTGAAGGAGCTTCATACTGTAGTGCTCATGCAACGACAAATTTCTGTTCTGCTGATGTTGACAGCCATTGACACCTAACACCTGAGCGTAAAACAACGATTAACGTCAATCTAAGGATTCTTAAAGAAATCTGAGAATTGTTTTCGTTACATACCCTTGGCAGTAGCCTTGTTTGAGACCGCAAGCCACCGACACATAGCTTTCGAAAACCGTTTAGGGCGGCCGCCATCTTTGTTTTCGTTTAGCCAGGGAAGTACGCGTGATCTCTCTAGTAAAGCCGCGGGGCCAGTGGAAAGCGGGCGTGCATAGAAGGCTTGATCCAAAACATGGCGGCACCTCGTCCACTGAAAAGACCGCGTTTAGGCCAGCCAGATGTCTACCCACAAGACAGTAAACAGCGAGAGGTAAGATTAAAACGAAATTCAAACACTGGAACTTCATTGCTGAGGACACAGATAATTTACTTTTTCGCCAGGACGAGCTCACTGAAGAAAATGTCAAAAAGGGATTTAGCTACCAACCGCTTCCGTTTAGCTCGGGTACAAATGAGGTTGGTATGAATTGACATTTTTTCGTGACGTATGCATTTGATCGCCTCATGAACAGAAACTCGAAGATATAATATTCTTTTACAGTATGGATCAGCGAAGGACATCATGTCTAATGTGCCCCTGTCAAAGGTGAGTGCTTGTTAAATAATTTGAAGACTTCACAAACAAATTTGTGGTCTTCGCAGTTTTTAAGTATTAGTCATTCGATCTGTTCCTCGCTGATCAGTGGACCTGATTTTTGTCACTTTTTATTTTGATGGTAATGATGCAGTGTAACTGTTCTCTTGATGAGATCAATTTACGTTTTTGAACACCGGTAGCAGTTTGTGGATTGATTGATTGTCATACTTTCGTTAATTTTTGATACCAAAGTGGCGAGAGCGCTGGCCTTCCACCACTGCGGCTCAGGTTCAATTGCTGGACCGGGTATCACATGTGGCCTGAGTCTGCCGTTGGTTTACCTGTCCCGGCAAGGGTTTTTCTCTCTACGATGTGAAATCTTAACAGCGTGCATTGTCCCTTTAAAAATCTTTTGGATCTTTCATGTGTACCGTGAGGTACATGGTATTTATTTAGTACAGAGATTGCAGAATTCTTTGCTTCTATTTCAATGGCTTAAATATGCTAATTTTTTCTCAGAAATATTATTTCTTACCGATTTTCCCATACTTTTTTCACTCAAGAAATTCTTTAATTTATTGTACGTAAGTAAATATACATAAATATATGCATACATAAATTAATGCAATGTTTATTGGTCTTACTCATAGTTTGCCCAAAGCTTTAATGCTATATTAGTGGAAAAACAGAAACAGAACACTTTTACATCACAAGATGGAAGCAAGAGAAAAGTACAGCCTGTCAAAGATAACTTTGTGCCTGTAAGTAAAATTCATTTTCTATCAACCTTTGGTGATAATGAGGTCTTGCTAAATAATTATTTATAAGGAGCTTTCTATACAGCTATTGGAGCACAGATATGCTTAAGTGTTTGGTCATCTTTTTTAATGATACATTCAGAATTGACTTGAGCTTATTCAGTGATATCCTCTCTGTTGCTTTCATGCAGAAATTATTGTCCAAACTCTTCTCAACTCCCCTTCCCCAATCCCTCCCCCAACCCTTCCCCCAAAAAACAGATCATTATTTCTATACAGGCTTATCATCACTAAATCCACTGACTATATTCATCACAAAAGTCATCTTGTCATTATTACCACTTGCTAAATTAGTGAAAATTGAACAGAGCTGTGGTCTAGTATCACCAGGTGGCTCCTGGCACCTTACTTTTTCTCTTGGGTGACTCAGGAATCTTAGTTTAAAAAGCATATGCTGGGCACAGTGGATTTCACAGTTTCAGAACACTGGGCTCCCTTCAATTTTTTATTAGAGCACAGCCTTGATTGAATATTAAACACAGAGCGAGGAAAATACCATAATGTTAGAATGCAATAAGCTTGGGCTAGATTTTAGAGGGCAAGTAACAAGTGATTAAAACAAATTCACATTATTTTTAGTTCAGAAAATTTGCAGCTGATTCTTACTTAACCTTTTAACTCCACATATCTGACTGTTAATTCCCCCCTCACGCTGCTACACATTTCCTTGTAAATTAGTTACAAGAATTTGGTGTTTGATCAAGATGAGAATTTCTACCTGATAAGTTTGAGTATTCTCATTACCTGTTTGCTGGATCATGTATGGATATTATAGGGAGAAGTTTCACGTTACATGTATATATACATAGGTTAATTGGCCACTCCCCCCATAAGGGCTTTTCAGGGCCATTCTCCCACCCATCCCACCCCAGGGGAAGACATCGACCACACAATAATCTTGTGCGTGGGAAATTAACGTCTCCTACCCCTAATCCTGCAGGAGACGGGGCCTATGGTTTATTCGTCCTTATCCGAGAAGACTAGAATATCTATCCATTTCTTGATATTATAGAAAGGTAGCAAATTCTCCTCAGTTATTTTAAGACCATGAGTATTGGTCTGGCTGGGGCTCCAACCCTCGACGTCCCACACAACACAATCCGGCGCTCCAACCAATTGAGTTATATTCTGCGTGCCATGTTGATCACTATTGGGAGTTGAAAGCTTAACTCTTCAAATGTGTTGTAGGTACACATCACTGCTCGCTCCAGGCCATTCATTTCATCATGGTTTCAAGATCTGGCTGGGAACAAACCACTGACAGTTTTAGCAAAGAAGGTATTAACCTAGTACATATTATTACTGCATATACAGGTATCAAATTTGTGCACAGAGTCTTTTGATATACACATTAATGAAAGTTGTAAGCATATGCCAGTATTATGTGTGTATACATGAACAGCTGTCCATAAAAAGGAAATAAAACATGAAATTTTAGGGGAAGGGGTACATTTTTCATTTAACACAGAATGTAAATTACAAATAACGTGTACACTGTCAAAATGACTTTTGTGATTTTTTTCATGTAAATTATCATTAATTATTAATTAATAATCATTCTTAGGTAACATTTCTTGTACAGTTTGGTGTAAATTAGCATGTATAGATTTTTTCAAAGACCACAAATTGCCTTTGCTTCAAGGACTAGTACTCATGCAATTTTGTTGTCTTAAAAATTTACCTAGAATGCATACTAATTAACTGTTCCACTTAGGTAAATGTTAATCGTGCAAATGCATTTTGAATTCTTCATCTTGAGGAGTTGCCAGCTTTTTTAGAAATATTCCCAGCATCAGTTGGAACAATTGTTCAAGAGCTTCCTTATGCCTGAAGAGATTTGTTATGTACATTTTGCTTGTTGTGCACAGGACCTTTCATTTGTAACGATTCTCCTCTCCAGGTACCAATTTTCAACAAGAAAGAAGAGATCTTTAACAGTCTGTGTGAGTACTCTATCCCAATGTTGAGGGCAGCATGGTTCATCAAGATATCTTCAGCATACAACACAGGCATCAATGAGTCCAAAGGCAAAAAGAGAATTATGGCAGACCCAGCTCAAGGTGCATTAATCATTTATTAATGCATGACTTAAATTCTGCTACATGTGGATGTTTCAACTAGGCACACTTATTCATGATAGAGGACTGCAAATGCAAGAATTTCAAGGGTTATTCAATGCAAGGCTGTGCTCTAAGAAGATTTTCAGGGAGCCTTTCGTACTCCCAACCATTTTAGCTAGGGCGCCCAGCCCTCCAAGTTAGTGACTCAAAAATTAATTAATTAATTAACCAAGCAATTAATAATTTAATATCATTAACTTATTTCCTGTCTTAAATCAGTTAATATTTAATTAAACCATAAATTTCAATAATTCAAACTGTTTAGAAAGCGTTTAACTTTTGGTGTTGCTGTTTACCATTATAGTTACGATACACTGTTAGATAACTTCTTGCTCCTTTTCGGCACAAACAAGTTTGACTCCCAGTTAATGGATCCATCTCCTTCATATTTTTTCACAGCATTAGCAATACTTAAGATCACCAATCTATAGCTTGAGTCATCTGTGAAGCATGCTGGATTTATGTAAAGCAAAAGGTCCAATGACTAATTGAAATAAAATAGCTCCTGCATTTCAGAGATTTTCTGTAAAAATTTCCTTGTTTGTCCATTTTTCGTAAAAGAAGTGAGAGGCAAAATGAAAAAGCCGTACATATTGCAACCGACTATATGTGGAGAGCTGAAATTTTTAGAAAGTTGTCAGAAATTGACTGGATATTCACCGGTACAGTTAAAAATAGAGTTGCTAGTCTGGCCATAAGAGCCATCGGGAAAGGTAATCTGAACTAAATCGTGGCGCTTTGAAAGTGAAATGTTTTAATTTTTTTCCAAAACTTGCAGGAAAGCTGTGGGATTGTGAAATAGCTACATTTTAAATCTTTTTCTGAAAATTAAAACTTCCGCACCACGCGACAGTGTGTTGCTATTTTTAGTACTGAGCTTGTGTTATTTTTCAAAATGGCAATTGTGTTTCTTTGGATATTTTAAAATGCTTAGAACTTTCATTCAAAAGCACCAAAGTAAGCAAGTCTAAATATGAAATAATTATAAGCTCAATTCTTGCTAAATCTTCCTAAAGTAATTGCAAGTTGCTTATCACAGCGATCGATAAACACTTACAAACAAATCTGGCTTGCTGGAAATTTGCATATAGAAAGAATCTTGGTTTGAAATAGAGATAAATGCACTACACTTTCCAAATCCATCAAAACACTGAAATAAACCAGACATTGATCATCACAAGGAAAATCGCATTGTTCAATGCATATTTTTGCAATATCCATGCAGTTTATAACTTGTGAAGTGACAGGAACTATTATTTCAATAATTATTGTTTGGGTTCGTACTTCAAAATCTTTGAACGTGAACAATTCAACTACCTGTCATGCAAAAGAATATTTTTCTGGTAGCAACACTTATAAATCAACCAAATAAAAATGTAGCAGTCAATCGCCAGATTTTACCATGGAGGTGAATGCTGCACAAGAGGCCGAGTGCCTGGGTGGGCGACCGCAATATTTTTTCAGTTGCCCAGTACCAAAATGTTAGTTGCCTGAGGTGACTGGGTGCTACTAGAGCACAGCCTTGTTATTTCCCATCATTTGCAGCAAAGATCATGTGTAACCTAGTAGTTATCGTGAGGCGTGAGTAGTCCAGTGGTCAGTGCGCTAGACTCTGGGTCAGATGGCCCAGGTTCAAGTCCTGGCTGGGGCTTGACGTTGTGTCTTTAAGCAAGACGCTTCACTCACATTGCTTCGACTTCTCGTATAGGACGTAAAGCCGGAGGCCCCGTCTCCTGCACCTATCAATTAGTTAATTTGGGCAGGGGACGTTAAAGAACCCACATCACGAGATTACTGTGATGTGATCTGGCCTGTTTACTGGGAATGGGGGCAGGGGGCATCTGTAAAATTTCCCCTTTATTAACTGTAAACTGCCGCCGACAGTGTGGAAAAGTCCCCCGCACAGTGTTCTAAAGCGCATTAGAGCATTTACATGGAAATGCGCTGTAGAAATTGATATAAATGTTATTATTATTATTATTATTATTATTATTATGTTCCTTCCTTCTAGAATGGACCCATGCTTTAACAAAATTCTTGAAGGACCAGTTAAGCAAGATTGCAGACTTTTATCAGGGTCACTTCGCAGGCATAACTTCTTCCCAACACCAGCAGAGAATGACTCCTGAAGTGGAACAAGCGCTGAAGCAGTGGAACTACACTGTGCGACTCTCTCACTGGCTGTATGAGGTGAGAAACTTTCAACACTCTCTATTTTCCTATTTAGGTGTATATACTAGACCTAATAAGCAACACTTGTGACTTCAATCTCCCTTGCAAATAAAACAGGATTGAATAGTTACTTTTAAATTTTCAATGGCTGATTTAGAAGTTAATAGTGAATTGCGTGACATTTTTTTTTCGGATCATTACAATCTGTATAGCAGAAAATTAGCTTTAAACTAGCTGTTGTAAATTGAAATAGTTAATTTTTTACCATGATTACAACATCACTAGCATCCAAATAATAAATTATGGCCTAACTTTACCTGGGAATACAGGTTAGAATTATGATAATGCCTCATTCTTTTCGGCTTTTTGTCTTAAATAGCTAAAACCTTCAATCTACCTGCATGGATCAGTTCTTTGCTTGATCTTCATCCACGGGTCAATTGAAATTATTTTTATTTCAATGCAAGTTGTTACACTTAATACTTTTATTTTGCCGATTTTTAGGAGAGTCTTCTTGACAGACAGGAATTTCTTCAGTGGCTGTTAGATTTGCTTGACAAAAGCAAGAATGCTGATGATTTGTTGCTAAAATACCTTATTCCTCTTCTGCTAAGGGTACAGTACAGTGTTTACTTTGTTTTAACAGCTCAGGGTAGATAGATAGGTAGACTTTAAAAGTGTCAGAAATATTAATATTGGCTAAAAATAGCTTATTTGGGGACACTAAAATTTCATACAGTCATGTTTCATAGTTGTAATTAATGTATTAACTAATTAAAAGATAATACTAGTATAATGATAATAATAATACTGCTTATAATAATAGGTTCAGCATTACTTTAAATCAACGTTACTGTTATTACGTCAAGCATGCACAGCAGCTACATCTTCTTCAATTCACATACACCTATTATAGTTTTGGTCAGTCTTTCATACCTTCCACTCACTCAATTTTTTACCAAGTTGCATCTATTTATGATAAGCAACTGAAATTCATGGGGGTTTGGGATAAGGTGGTCAAAGACAAACAAACAAACCAGCACTTGAAAGGGGGGGGGGGGGGAGGGGGCTTGGATACAAAAAGAAAAAAAAAATCATGTTGCTCTAGGTAGGAATTTCAGGCCAGATTTTAATTTTTCTTTTTCTCATTTCAGTATGTTGACCAGATAGTCTTGTCCCAAACCCTTGCAAGAGTTCTTGCCCAAGTGTGTTCCAAGAAGCTGTCAACATTGTATTCAGCAGCTGAGCAAATGCAGTCTGAGCAACAAAATCAAGGGACAAGCAGTTCAAACAGGACAAGTACTTCTTCTGTGCCGAGTCCTGTTCTATCCATTACTCCAGAGAGGTACGTTATCTATGTGACAGCAATGTGAAGGATTGGTTGGGCTCTGGGCTTTTTGTAATCTGGTGGTCCTGGGTTCAAGCCCTGCATCCTGTTACCCACTGGACTTAACAAATGGTGAACGCCATAGCATGTACTATTGAGTTATGGATGCACGCGGGAGGTTGCTAAGCGCGAAGGAAGCGTAAGAGTCGCACGAGGCGATAGCCGAGTTTGACTCTAGCTTCTTGAGTGCTTAGCAAACCTCCCAAGTGCATCCATAACTCCATAGTACACGCTATGGTGTTCACCATTTGTGTTTAATAACATAACATTGATACATGGGAACAAGAGTTCCCTTTTATTTAACAAATCTTACGTGATCAGAAAAAAAAAAGCGCGCGGAAAAATAGTCTTAGCATTTGCTCACGTCAGCAGCATACACCCATGGGCAAATTGTAGATGCTGAATCAACCAATCAGAGCGTGTGCTTTGCTTGAGTTATGTTATAATTGATGTTTGTGGTTAACCAGTATCTAGTTAGCAGGAGAACAATTTGAAAGTAGCATCCCTTTGAAAAACAGCAAAGTTTGTGCATATATCATGGTCACCCCTACCCTCAATCCTGTTCAAAGATTGGCAACTAAGCATGCAACTGTAAAATGGACTATTGGGTTTTTTAAGAACTACATTTATTTTTGTAATGTTTTGATTTGTTCATATTGGCCTTAAAAAGCTCCATGGAGAGTGATCAGTAATCAAGTTTACATACACATGTCATACATCTGTTCACATGTTTCACATACTCCTCATCTAACATAATCAAGCCTAGATACTTTACATCTACATGCATATTTTAGCATAAACTACTGTAATAATGTTTTGATTTGTTCATAATTAGCGCTCTCTACTGCGAGGATCGTGCATCATACGTATCTATAACCACAGTTCAAAATATATGAACTTCATATTATATATTCATCGTATCTGATTTATCATCACGGGTTTATTACGAATCAACTTAACGGCCTGCTCCCAGTTGGCTTGTTAGCTCAATTGGTAGAGTGCTGCACTAATGTCGCAGAGGTCAGTGGTTTGAATCCTGTCGAGGCCTGATATTTTTTCAGGTCTGATTTTCACTATTGCATATTAAATAGCACTCTCTACTGCGAGGATCGTGCATCATACCTACTGTAATATTGTAACTAAATTTCTAACTAAAATTCACAGTAATGTACAATATTTGTCCAAGCATTGTATTGATTTAAATACCAGACATCTGGAAGCTTTCTGCAGCTCTCAGTTTTAAGCTGCAATTGATTACTGGGTTTGGATAGAAACTGGTCTTAGCTTGTAACACAAGGAAACAAAAAATATTGTCATTGAGTGTTGAAGCCACATTATTGAATTGGTAAGATCATGGAAAGGAAAAAAAAGACTCTCTTTCAACTTTCAATTGTTGGTTTTTCATTTTCTAATAGGCATTGAGCTCTCCTTTATCTTTTTACCACACCTATTGGAAACCTTCTGAAAAATGTGGGGTTAGTTACCCCTGCGATGGACTTGTATCTTTTCCACGGGATTAGTGCCCCATTAAGGCAGGCATTTCTTTTGAAACGTAGTTAAGCTTCTAGTAGCTGACCTTTTTTTTCACCTCTCTTTCTTCCCTTTCCCTTCCCTTTCAGTGGTTCATCTCTCACTCCTATGAATCCTCAATCACTTCCTGTGCTCTCACAGTACAAGACGTGTCCCCAGCATCATGCACTTGTCCTGTCACTGAGTTCAGTTCTCCAGACAATAGCAATGTGCTGTCCTAGTGCTCTGATCTGGAACTCAATTCCTTGTGGAGGCAGCAGCAATGGTTTGGCAAGTAGTGCAAGCAACTCTACTGCGGCTAATACAGATGCTGCAGCTAATAAACCTGCCGTGTTGGGATCCCCGCTGGACAGGCTGCCCATTGCACCTTCTTCAATGCCTCTTCCCTCACCTGGAAGTACTCAAACTTCCCTGAATTCTGAGGTTGGTATATAATTTATGTTAATTTATGTTGGTATATAATTAATTAATGTTTTATTTATGTTACTCTCTATTGTCAACCCTTTGGCCCTGAAGGGTGATTAGCATCTTATTTCTCCTTACAAACCACATGTTAAACAAATTTTGAGGGCCAGCAGTGTGGTCCATCTACATAGCAGGGTTCAGTCTCCTCACATCAATAATATTATTATAATTAACAAAATGGTGAGCACCATAGCATGTACTATTGAGTTATGGATGCATGCGGGAGGTTGCTAAGCACGAAAGAAGCGTAAGAGTGGCACGAGGCAATAGCCGAGTGCGACTCTACATGTAGCTTCTTGAGTGCTTAGCAAACCTCCCAAGTGCATCCATAACTCAATAGTACACTCTATGGCGTTCACCATTTGTTTTATAACATAACATTGATACATTGGAACAAGAGTTCCCTTTTATTTGATAAAACTTATGTGATCAGAAAAAACAAGCGTGCGCAGAAAAATAGTCTTAGCATTTTCCCACGTCAGCAGCATGCACCCATGGGCAAATGGTAGATGCTGAATTAACCAATCAGAGTGCGCACTTTGCTTTAGTTATGTTATAATTATATTTTAGTGTGAAGTTTTATTAAAATGTGACATGGTTGTCGTTGTATGTTTGCGTGCTTCCTCTCGTGTCCCTTTAGATCCAAACTGTAAGGTATGTTTTAAGCTTTCATTTTGCCGGGTTTATTTCCTTTGTAGTCAATTACTATCAGTATTTCGTTACACAAACCACTTGATTGAGAATAAAATAATGTATGGTTCAGGTAACCATTGTGAAATGTTACCGGTGTGTTTGTTACACTATGTATCATAGTCGCAAGAATAAAGGAAATGATCACTTACTAGAGAAGCTCTTCATTGATACACTAGTTCTCCTTTTCAGCACCTTAGGAAATGTGCACAGAACAGTATGGAGAATATGCATACTGATGTACAGGGTAGGAAGGGCTAACATGTTCCATGATTAGCAAAACTGAATTTTTTTTTCCACATGTTCAATTCAGCTGTTATCTGTGCTGCTTGCAAGTGAGGAGGAAATCAAAACAAGAAGCAAAGCAGTTGAATCCCACTGGTCTCCAGATAAATACCAAGATAAATCTTCAGGTAAGAAAAGCAGTCTTCTGGATGTCTCTGTCGTTTAAAACAAATTGTGTAATTAGGCTTACAATTCTTTAGACATTATTAATTTTTTGCACCAGTGGACAAACAAAATTTTTTATCAAGTTGTTGTAATCTCTCATATGATAAACTTTTGGGATGGATGTTTTCAGGTAGCAGAATTCTAACTTTCAAAGTTAAGGCTAATCCAACACATTGGCCCTCAACACACTGGTGTACATTTTTTAAGCCTTTCACTCCCGAGATCTACTTAGTAATTCTCCTTACTCTCTGACAAACAATTCTGATGGTGTTAGTTTGGAAAATTTGGTATTGGATCAAGTAATGATCATATTTAGTGGTTTTTTTTTTTATTCTCATCCCTTGTTCACTTGATATTGTATTGGTATTGTGAGGAGCAGGGCTCGACACTAATGGTAGCCCATTAGCCACAGGCTAGTAGAAATTCGGTTTTGGCTAGTGGTTTTCGGTGTCCACTAGCCAGTTTGGCTAGTAAACAAACTGACAATGCTGTAGCATCTAAGATGTCACCAGCCACTTGGCCAGTAAGTTGAAAAGTTAGTGTCCAGCCCTGAGGAGGAATTTTGTATTGGTCATGAATGGGAGTTCAAGGGTTGAAATCAAAGAGAAATCCACTTTTTTTACCCATGTACATGTACATCAATTTTGCTCTGATCTTGTCTTAGTATGTGCGCATTTTTGAGATTCATGTTATAGTTATTACAACTACAAATAACTGTAATTCAAATGTTAAGGTCAGCTTTGTACATTTATTTTTGATACTCAGCTAAAAAGGAAGAAATTGAGAGCTATTTTAATTCATAATTATTATATATGTATAGAGTTATGTGAATGCCTCATTGTTTTATGAGTACAGTTTATGCACTTTTGATTAGTTTGTTCACCTGGAATTCATCATCTCCCAGGTGTGAAGTTTTGTTTTCTTTACTATACTTTTCATTGCATACATCCACATGTACTTCTTACCTGCAGACGTACTCTATGTATGCTTTAGTGCTTACAAAAAATATAATACTGCTAGCTTTTGTGTGAACATCTTTTCTCAACCTTTCTTGAGCCATCTTAAGTGTAGTACACATGTACTGTACGCATTTACTCTGCATTCGTGCCAACACTCATTTTATTGTAAAAGATTTTAATTCAGTACCACATGTCTGTGAATGTAATGTAACATGATAACTGTTCAATTGAGTAACTTTAAGATGCTTAATGAAACTCCTACATGTTGATTTAATACTGTTTGCATAAAATTGCATTTGGTTGTAGTTTGTGCTGATTAAATTGCTTTAAGTGTCAAGCAAGCCGTATAATATGTCAATTAATTAAGCAAACTCTTCTGAAGTGAAAACAGATTTTGCATTACACACAAGAAAATTAATAGGCACCATAACACGCCATGTGGAAGTGAAGTGTGATCATCCGGGTGAGTGTAATCCAGGAGAAGGAATGTTGTCGCTGGCGGTGACTGACGTTTCAACAACCTGTGCAGAAGTCATCATCAGAGTCTAGTGAAGAGCTGTTGTCAGTAGAATGTTCTTAGTCCAGTTCATATAAAATGATCGGCCAGTTCTACTGACAACAACTATTCACTTGCCTCCGATGATGACTTCTGCGCATGTTAGCAAAACATCAGTCACCACCACTGACAGCAGTCCTTCTCAGGACTACACTCACCCGGACTATCGCACTAAACTTTCACATGTTACCCTTGGGTTCAAACTATTTATTGTATAACATGCAATGCACCTCTGTACAAGCTGTCCGAATGTATACATAATTTATAGTGTTGTAAATCTCAGCTCTATTCTTTCTACTCTGTTGCACACAAACATCTTACAGTACTCCTTGAGATCTAATTATTGTAAATATAGCATAAACTAGTTAAATTTCTCAGATCAGGAGTTATGTAGATCAGTTTTTGTTAATATCTTAGAGGTAAGAAAACCAAGTAGAGGATTGTGCAGTAGATGCAAGGAATTTCAACCAATGTTTGTGTATTTATAAGCAAGGGTTTCTTAAAACTTTTGACGATAAAAATCCACGGTAAAACACGACGTTTCGACCGTGCTTCGGTCATTGTCAAGTGAATAGAATGAAGTACAGTAAATATATGTATATATATGTTTGTGTATTTGAAATTTTTATTGGGATTTGCTCTTGAGCAGCACTTAAGAAGAGTTCAATTTATTATAATTTTTTGTTAGAAATCAAGATCACGTAACTTAGATGAAAAACCAAGTTCGCTGATATGAATTTTCAACTTCAAGACCTAATCGTTTCCACCTTAACATCAGTATGCATATTCTCCATACTGTTCTCTATACATTTCCTAAGGTGCTGACAAGGAGAATTTGTTTAAAAATCAAGAGCTTCTTTCGTTGGTGATCATTTCCTTTATTCTTATGACCTTAATGTTTTGATGCAAGGCTGATATTGTACGGAGAAATTAAATGCCGATCACTGTTAGGGTCAAAAGGTTAAACCGCATTAATTCATGCCCAAATATGCAGTTAGCAAAACAACCGTTAGATTCTAACATAGGAAAAGAGGCAGTTAGAAGGACTGAAGTATCTGAACTGATTTTTAACCCTTGTTCTTTTGATTCTAAGTCACCACAGGACTCTCTACCTGACTTCATGCACAGTAGTAAACCTGTGACGTGTGTCCAAACGGACCTTGCACTTCAGTTAATCTTTGTCCAGTGTCCTTGTGGACGATCATGTCGGTATCTCTCTGTGATGAGTGCAATTGTTGAATTACTGCACCGTGATTGCATGTGTGGAAGATCTTTAATCATTAATCATGCACTGGTGTCTTGGGGTTTCTGTTTGTTTGTTTGTTTGTTTGTTTGTTTTTATGACGAAACAGGAAATGCTGGATCTTTTCACACTCCCAGTACTTTCCTTGAAACACTAATCATTCTTTTGACATTTACAAAATAATTGCATGATCACTTTATAACCTGCATGTGTGCTACTTGGTTGCACGACATTTTCAATTAATCAATACATCTTTACTTTGAAATATTGCATGGTGCATGCACAACTTTTTTTGGAGGTTAAATTATTTTAAACCACATCTCTCCATTCCCTTCAGTCGCCTTTATTTTTACATTGTTTGGTTTTGAATTTTCTAGCGCTGCTGTGAAATTGAAAAAAATTATCGAGTTTGAACAAATTGTAAATCTAGGTTTTTAAATTTGATACAATTAAGGCTATTGGAAAATTTTACAACTCTTTAAACGAATTTTTACGACTAGTCTTAAAAATAAATATCAATTCCAAACTTATTTTTCAATTACCGAAATCTGTTTACTGATGAAGGCTCCCGAATATGAAGTCATACAGAATAAATGAATGTCATAAAACATATTTTTTGTTGCACCTCTGGCTTCTTGTATAAAGACTATCATGGTAACTGAAATTATTATTATAATAATTATTAAGATACAATAATTTTTCGAATGAATAGCAACTTTACCTTTTTTAAATAAAGTAATCGTTATCGTGTCTGTGCTCAAATAATACGAGTGTGAAGTTCCCTCTTTTTTTCTGGAGAGGTTGAAGTTTCATTTTGAGAGCGTGAAATGGTGTAAAATGACATTTTTGAACCAAGGATTAAATTCAACAACAACACAAATAAATACTTGTTAATATTTCATTCAGATATGCTCACACGTATTTAATGCACGTGCGCATCGCTGTCAAATATCAGAAAACTGCGAATAACCTAAAATCTTTGGAAAAGTCTGACGTGAAGTTATCTGAGCCCAGTTGTTCAAAGGCCATGTAGTGCCCTCCGCCGGATAGAGGTTGATCCGATGGATAGCGTTATCCAGCTTTGCAACAAAATGGGATCCAGTGTTGTGTTTGGTTATTTGACATTTGATTGGCTTATACATGTACCTCTCTGCAAAATATTATTTCACGAGACTTTTTTTGGTGTTCGTGGTTTTCTGAGCTTGCCAGAGGTATTTGTAATTTTAGCATAACTTTATTAGTGTTCTATCACAAATGTTTCCATCTGACTGGCTGCACCACTCGCTGTCTGATTGGTGATAGCCATTGAGTAACGTGTGAGAAGTCTTACAGTTTATCACTGTTTGCGTCATATGCCACGCATAGAAATCTCTATCCCATAATCGAAGTCTTTCAGTTTAAATCTGCTGGTAGTTCAAAAATTTAACTTCATCTCATTTCGTTATCAACCACACGCTGTCTGGCTTCTCACTTTGCGTACGATCTGCATGTATCTGGGAATAGATAGCCACAAGCGTAGCTAATCAGATTGCAGAATTTGTGATAGAACGCTTTTCGATTTAAGCTAACTGTTAAATAAAACGCTATAACCTCTCTTTTCCCACAGTTCATTACTACATGGCTAATTCTCTTTATTTATTTTAGCCCTCTCTATTTCAGTTTTAGCTGTGAAGAGAGTGCTTAATACTTTGGAAATCCTTGACCGCTACAACTTCAACAGAGCAGATTCAACAAGTTCCATTGACTCGCTTTACAGCAAGATTTTTGCTGATTCAATTAAAACCGGAGGACAGGTACGTGAAAGACTTAATTTTTTCACTTATCATCTGAAGGGAGACGCGATAGCGAAATGGATAGGCACTGGACTCCCTGTCGAAAGGCCCGGGTCCGAGACTTGACCGGGTCGCCATGTCTTGTTCTTGGGCTAAACAGTGTTCCGATGGCCTGAAAAAATGCAGAAAATGTTTTTTCCTGTTTTGCAGGTTATATTTGTATAAACATATGCTATTCTTATTAGTGTCGTGTAACCAATGCTATTATTTTCCCCTCTCACTTTGTTTTACGTTAGGCATCTGCTACAGATGAGGCGATAGCGCTTCTGTTATTTGAGTGGGCCGTCAGTAAATACCGTGTGGGAAAATTCCGCGCTTTAGCTGTGGCGAAAATATTGCAAAGAAGGCAAACTGAGATTCTAGAGGAGGTAAGATGCGCACAGCCTACGGTTCAAATAAAATGTTGTTAATAGAAAGGAAAAGGAGCCGCAAAGTGGAAAGTGTTTTAAGCATACTTCAAGCTGTTGTATTGTACATAATTTAATCAACATTGAAATCCACCAGATATTTCACTTGCACGCGAAAATTAGGAATATCCTATTCCAATGGGTGTCTTTGCTGTACTCGGTCGACGGCAGTACTGTAGGGACCATGTGATAATAGCCCCCAGTTTTCAAGCCATACGTCTGATATCGTGAAAGCCTTCGATTTAAAATTTGAATCGAGTGGAAGAGCATACATGTTGTGGTTAAAGACGAGGAGGGAAACCTGGGAAATAGAAGAGCTACCTGTTTTTGCCGGAGAAAGAAAAAATCGAATGAGTTCAAGACCAACCGTTTCTCAATGCGCTTAAAAGAACAACGAAAGTGATAACATTAGTTCTGTTTCGTTTGACAGAGAGAAAGTTCTCAAGAACAAGGAGAAGAAGGAACTTCATCAAATGCGGTGACTACTGCTACGAGCACAGTGCCACCTTTCCAAAAGGTTTTGATGAATTTTCTGGACAATTATGCTCCCGTAGTTGGTGAGTATAATATTTGGACTACTTTTTGTCTTTCCATCAATCCTCTGGTTTGGAGGTCTCGTTCGTTTGAGTAGAAAGTGCATTCAAAAAAGGAGAAACTTATGTTTTTCTTCACCTTAGTTTGCTTCGTTTTTCCATTTTCTCCGCTTCCCCGAGGCTTCATCTCTATTTCTCTCTCTTACCGTCTGTTCTTTTGACTTCTTTTCTTTTTTTTTCTGTTCCTTTGCTTTTCTTCCTTTCTTTTCCTTTCTTTCCTTTGATTTCCTCTCTTTTCTTCCATGTGTCTTTAAAATCCTTTACTCACTTATTTTCACAATATCATTCTAGTTGTAATGACTTTGATCCATTTTACTGCAGATGGTGGTTACCAACACAACAAGACACACCCCAGTTTTGCACAGTTGACACTTCTGTTCGGAGAACTCATCAGGAATGAAGTGTTCTCGCACAACTCTTACATGTACACTCTTATATCAAGGGGGGACCTTCAACCCACCCCACCTGTTTCCATCCCCTCCCCCCCAAGACCAGTCATTCAAAGCATTGAACACCCCCCCGAAGCAGATCCGATGGGCATTGAAGAGTGTGTACAGGAGGGTGATGCCCAAGGGGGAATAGACATTCATGGTCTGGTGAGTCGCTTTTTCATTATTACACCTTGATCCAAAATTCTTTCTTATTCATCTTATGCCCGCTATTTTCCTAGTGGAGGAGCAGGTAAAGGTAAAGTGCCATCTTGTGGTGGCAAGAATTTTGATGTCAGAATAGTCGTAAGGAACTCAGATATGATCGTGGCAGGGACATCCGCCGCCCCCCCCTTCCCCACCCCTAGTGATAGGCTCATCCACCATCAAACAAATATGACACCCAGTATAACCGTCCCCTCCTCTTCCCCCCACCTTCAATAAAAGCCCCCTTCTAGTTTCCTTTTTGACTCACCACTAAGAATTCTCACCGAGCACAAACCTATTTCTGAGAACCTTAGACAAGTTTAGGGAGAGAGCCATTCTATTTTTTTTTCCATTACCAGTCGGTAAACGAAAAACAGCTTTACAGTACCGAATACGCCTAGACTTTCGTGAAATCGGCCCAGTAATTACAAGCAGCCGTAGGTGTTATCCACTTATTTAGTTTTTCACTCTTCTCCACAGACATGCCAAGAAGATCTTGGCGGTAAGGACAGCAGCAGTGACAGTGAGTTGAAAATGTCTCAGCAACTTTTAGATCAGGAGCTGCTAGTACATCAAAACAGACTCATACAACTTCTTGACCAGGGTGACAATGAAATATTTGCCGATCAGGAAGCCCCAATATTAACCGCTGACCTTTCAGGTAAGATTTTATCAACAACTCTTGTAATGAAATTTATCAAAAATCTGAAGTGGTTCTTACTCCTCCAGCAAACTCTGTAGATACGTGATTATTGAAAAGTTTGTTGTGATTCAAAATGGGGGCCACCGAAATCGGCTTTAAGTTACGCCTGAACACGAAGTTTAATTAAGGTTTTTAAATGGAAGTCTTTTGCTGCTGTGGTAACCCTGGATGCCAAGAAACTACCTCAACTTGTAAACAAAAATTGGGTATTAAGGCGCGTTGTATCTTCATTATTATACAATTTTATTTTGTACTTTAGCAACGACAAACATTTGCATTTAATTTTTTTTTTGATAAGTAGTTAATTTTAATGATAAATGGGTGATTCCCTTTTTTTGTCCTTGTAATTATTTTATCCAGCTGTCGCAAGTAATACAAAACTTGAGCCAAGCCTGGCAAATCCATCTTCATTGACCGCTGATCAAAGAGACAATTCACTCATGGATTCAACCTGCACTCTTCCCAAAAAGTCGCAGCATGCACAGTACGCCCAGCATTTTCCCATTCCTGCTGAGAATGTCACAGCGCACGAGAGTAACCAGCGGCTTATCTTACTGTATGGAGTGGGTAAAGCGAGAAGCCAAGCAATAGCTACAACCAAAGAGGTGATGAAGGCTCTCTGTAACATGCTGAATGATCTGGGGAAGGTTGACGATGCTGGGCTCTGTACTGATCAAGGACAAAACAGTGAATATTTGGTCTTGAAGCGAGAAAGGGACGAAAAAAGAGCCGTGCTCTATAGGTTAGTTTTATAGCGATACCTGTGTTTTATTGCTTGTAGTTCATGTAATAAGCTAAGTTATACACGAGTGTTTATTAGTCATTTACATATGATCCAATGGGGAGCAAACGCATAGAAGACATCACCATGAAAAAATTTTTCTTTCTTAGCATAAAACACACAAATAGACTCCATGTTACTGTGCGTCTTTTCTGTGAGAGATCTCAGATGACCTCACGAGACACTTATTTTGTTCTTCTTTGATTGCTGAACAGAGACACGGCAAGATGGAATCTATTTTATGTTTAAATTACAATACTTGCAAACAACTGTTCTGTAAGAAGCGCTCTATAGGCCAATGTCAGATCTAGACATGTGTTTACTTTATATCACGTTGCCTGGACTGAATTACGAAGAAGGATCGACTCAAGAAAGAAAGAAAGAAACTCTTAACCGAATAGATAATGCATTCATCCGACTAACCGTTTGGAACCTAAAATAGCAACACGACATTATACGGAAGTGTAATGTCGTGTGATAACGGTGTATCATTTCCTTATAACATTATAAGGACATGATACACCCAGTTTGACCACCTCAGCTATTTTGTCTCACACTTCTCTTCTTCGCCACTAACCACATGGCTTTTTTGACGTTTGCTTTTCCTGTAGCAAATTTTCGAACCTTACATGTTTCGACCAGTACTTAGCCGTCGCGAAGTGCAACAATATTCTTCGCGACCAGAAAACCAAACAACCCAAGATGTTTGGTTTAGTAATGCCCACACCGACACTGAGTCAACTTGAATTCCTGTACGACCTGTTCGAACTTTCTGGTGATGTTCATGGACTTCTAGACTTTGTGGCTTACCTACTTATGCCAAGTGAAGAGGATATTTCAACCGCACAATTACCGCAAGTTAAAACAGTCGTAGGGACTTTACCAACTAAGTCAGTTGTTGTGGTTGCGATGCTTCGCAAATATCACGCCTGTCTGATGTTGCTCCCTGAGCACACTACAAGGATTTTTAGAGGGTGAGACTCCGTGTTTTTTCTTATTTTCACTCTGACAGGTTTCAGTTTTTTTTTTACTTTCACTCTGACAGGTATCAGTTAAAGGTGATGATAAAATAGTCTGCTATCTCTCAAAGTTATCCGAGTATTTATATCGTAGGAGTAATACCACAACATCCAAATGGGATACTGCAAAATACACTCCATCGCTTGCTAAATGATGGAAACCTATTTACCTTCGGATTTTTTTAGATAACCAGAGGTTCTTTTCTCGCTAAAGTCAATGGGGTAGTGGGCGCGACACAGTGGTGAGAGCCCTTGCCTCCCACTATTGTGGTCCAAGTTTAATTCCCGGACCTGGCGTCATATGTGGGTTGAGTTTGTTGCTAGCTTTCTTACTTAATCCATGGATTTTTCTCCATGTCCTCCGGTTACAAAATATCGTATTGCTGCGCTTTTCTTGTGCATAAACCACAAGACTTTGGTTCAAGGGCGTCTGGCTCTTCAATGGTAAAATGGATCACGAACTATGGTCGAGCCGTTAAAAAGTTACGAGATAAACCAACGGCCTGTTTTGAAATGACGGGAATAACATTGACTTTTGAGGAAACGACCTGCTAATATGAAATTATGTATGTATGTATGTAGGTATGTATGTATGTATGTAGGTATGTATGTATGTACGTACGTACGTAGGTAAGAGTGTAGGAATATTTATACAGGGTAGCCCAGTTTAGCAGATAGCTAGTTTAAATGGGGCCCTGTGAACACCCACCCATCCCACCCCAGGGGAGAACATCCACCACAAAGTAATCTCGTGCGTGGGAAATCAACCTCTCCTACCCCTAACCCTGCAGGAGACGGGGCCTACGTTTTCAAACAAATTTAACTATTTAAACTTGTTTGGTTAACGTATTCAAACTGGAATTTTCATTTTAGGCTCCTTGCCGCCGTGGAGAATATTGCCTACCCAGGTATATGCTCGTCACCTGAAAGATGTATTCTGGCACTGTTGTTCGACCTTTACTCATCTTGTGCCCATCTCAGGGTAAGTTGGTGGTAAAAAGAAGTGCCAAGTTCTATCGCAGAAAAGTCCATGTGCAGTTTTTAGCGTAGTTGACAAGAACAAACAATCAAATTGATGTACGTCTCACTCTCGGAGCCTCTTCAGTCCTTTAGAAATGTTGAAACGAAATGTTGGTCATGTAAGTTGCACTGATCTGTTAACTTGTTCATTAAAACAGCCAAAGTGTTGTGTTACTTCGTGTAGATTGCCAGGTATTCCATATTTCTTCAGCTATGCATGAGTACCGCAGGTGAAAAGTAGAAGCAATTCTATATCTTCTGAGATTTCTTGAGTGAGTCTTCTGCTTTTTCGTTTCAGATTCTAACAGAAACTGTCAGTTTGACTGTGAATACGTAAAAATCATTGATGTGAACTGCGGATCAATAAATGAATTTGAGAGTGATCTTAGCAGTAATGAACTCTACGTAAGCAGAAGTGGAAACAAAGCCTGAAATGAATTCAGACCTTTGCGGGAGTTGATGATCATTCTTATATTCATCAATTTGGCATCTAACTTTTATCTCACACTTTTTGCAGTCAAAGTACGCGGATATTTTCAGTACGGCTTTCACTAAGATCAAGCAAGCAGTCTGTTCTAGCACTACTCCATCAGCTTGCACTGAGCCTTACGAACCAAAGTTCATGGCGGAATACTTCCAGAACCCAAGGTAACCTAGGGTGTGGCAAGGAGGTGTATATCACTCCTTTGTCAAGGAAATAATCGATTACGTAATGAAAAAGGAACTTGGCATGCCTTGAAATATCGGCAAGGCGCTACCTTTGAACCACCCCCCCTCGCTCCCTGCAAGTAGAAAATCATTCCTCCCTCCTTCGTAATATAAGGGACCAGTCATTTTCTTTCGATTAAGGGAGGGGGTAGGATTATTTTGATGGGGGATCACGTTGCTCTTCATATTGATTGAATGACTGCCAATTAGGGGAGGGGGGTATCGAAAGAATATTGCAGAGCTTTATGGGGGATCAGGTAAATTTTATCATTACACAACAAAAATCAGCCAATTCCCCAGGACAAAAATGATGGCCGGTTCCTTAACACAAATAATGTAAGTATAACTTAAATTGAAACCATAAACTTCAAAAATGCTTGGGGAATATAAGTAAGCTTTGCCTCTGACTGGTGATATGTTTTCTCATCGTACCTGCCCATACCCCCCTGCAAACAATTATTCACAACCACTAATTATTTCAAACCTTTGTGAACTCAATCTCCCCCGTCCCCCAACTTGGGAGGGTTCCCTCCCTCCCTCCCCCCCCTTAAACCTGTGCAGCTCACGTTATTGATAGTCATTCATAAATGAAGTTCAATTTTAACTTCCAAGGACCAAGAGGCTTGATGGCATCTGGGAATATCTTCTGAATCATGAGAAACCATGTGATGTTTACAGCTTTGTGTGCAATGCCATGATGAATGTGTGCAACTGTCAGAATAGCGAAAGGTAGTTATTTAACGAATTTGGCCAGTAACAGCTAGGCACTGAAAATCATTTGAAAAGAATGACATTTTGTGCCCTTACGTTAAATCATCAACACCATACAAAATAGGCGCAGCTTAACTTTGGTTCTTTGAATAATAGGGAAAACGGCTTGTTGTTTCACAGCAAGTCTAAACCGTTAGGCGAAGGAGAAAACGGCTCCTCTGCATCCTGCTCAACCGTTTCTGAGCTAATTTGGTTTTATCAACTGAGTTCATAAAAGAAATTGGCCACCGTAGAAATTGCCCACCGTAGAAATTGGCCACCGTTCAAAAGCTGATCTTTCGAGCGTTAGGCCCTCGTACTTTTTCAACTCGGTTGATTGAACAAATTATTTTCTTTCCTACTTAGCGACGCAGCACCACAGTTTCTTTAGAAGCTCACCCGCTTTATTTATTCGTTTCTTTAGCTAGCCTGTAGATTAGACTGTGTGAACCTTAAAAAACGCTTTGGCTATGCGTTTTTGTTCAGCGAAAAAGCGTTAAAATACGCGGTCATATTTAGTTTTCTAACTGAATATGAGCAGCTCTTTCGTAATGTATTTTCCCTCTCTCTTTTCATTGCTTCAATAAGCATAGCTACGTCATTAATATACGGTCTCAGTCCAGAATATTAGCTCCATTATAACACTTTTACTGAACCGTATGTCCACAGATTGTACGACATCGGTGTTCTGTGTGCAGAGGTTACTGCCCATCATGGCAGGCTTAGTTCCGAGTGGCTTGGTGTCCTCAGAGCGTTGTGTTGCTCTTCAAACAGCTCGTCAGGGTTTGTGGACTTGCTTTTGGAAGTCGATGTAAGTATAATGACAAGCTCGGAATGGCTCTAGGCTAACGCTAAGGATTACTTGCTGCCTTGATTTCTTGGGGGAAACCTGCGAGACTAGAATCTGCATTTTTTTCTGGGTGAAACGCAGAAGGTTTTTACATAATAGTCTAGTTTACAGCGGTGTGCGTAGTTTTTAGCCATTTGATTTAGAATGAACCTAAAGATGATCTTGCTATGAGACGAAAATTTAATTAACTTGATGACGTAATAGTGAGTATAAAGCCAAAGCCACAGTATTCATAATGGCCAATCAGAATGGAGGAAGATATCCTAAAGAGCCAATGGAAACTCGGATTAAAACATGCAAACTGTCTCAATTACAGGAAAACGCGGTTGAATAAATTTATATTGGTTATAGTTTAGCATCTGATTGGTTGAGGGGGTGACTTCAATTTTCTGGACCAATCACAGAGCGAAGTAAGGTAAAACCAAAACAATCGCAAGCAAAGTCAGTTTACCGTGTTCACCTTCTTCAAGCAACTTCAGCAGCTGAAGACTTCTTATACCATCTTGCTTACAGGTTGGAGATTTATCAATTCACGAGTCCGTCGCCACATTTACAGCTTTGCTAATAGCCAGAAGTTGCTTTTCACTGGAAGATGTCATCTATCACGTAGCGTTACCCTCACTTCTGGCCGCCCTTCCATCAGGTGAGAAATCTAGCACACTCCATTCACTTTTCAGTTCTTTCATACTTTGAAAGACTTGACCGTGGGAAACGCAAAAGTAGTGTATTTCAAGCTAAATCCACCTATCGATCACAAGGTCACTTGACGATCTTGCTGATTTTATCATCAGTTCATGCGATTTCGTCTCCTGTTTCTCAATGACTGTTCTTACTCTGTTGTATTTTTAGGAGTAGAGAACCAGGAAGCGGAGCCTGGTGCGAGGCTGACATGTCACCTGTTACTGAGGCTTCTTGACGAGTCCACTGATGTCATGTCACATGACCACTCGTCGGCATTAAAGTTTCCCTTTAAGTCATCTCACGACCATCACTTATTGTCTGCT
Source organism: Stylophora pistillata (assembly GCF_964205215.1). NCBI lineage: Eukaryota > Metazoa > Cnidaria > Anthozoa > Scleractinia > Pocilloporidae > Stylophora > Stylophora pistillata. The sequence goes on from NC_142525.1 coordinate 9,591,328, forward strand.
GCGCATGACAGTATTCGTATAGGCCCTGTACTAGCAGTGTTGAAGGCCATGCTCAAGCTGTCGGAAGCCGGTATGTTAGTCTGTTTCAGGTTCTCGGTTATTGTAAACGAGCGAAATAGCGAGCGCGCAATGAGGTGTTTCCATGACAGCCGCCGTTTTTCGCCTTCACGTTCTTTCCTTCGTCTCCACTCTTCTACCGCAGACTTTCAATTCTGATCGAGTTCTTGAACTCAGAGCTTGGCCATGTCGATAGTCAACGAACAAGAAACACCACATTTCATTTAAACTTCCTTTTTTTTTTTTCGTCAACTCAGGCAAAGCAGGAGACAGTGGTACTACCAGCACTAGTGATACCACTCGAGATGACTCCTTCCGAAGTTTGTTCTCCAATAGACTGGATGACTTCATGGACAGCACGTCTAGCACTGGGGACATTTTTCCTCCTCCTTTAGCCTCGAGCAGATCAGGTGGGCTGAAAAATGCTAATTAGGTAGCTTAATTCCGGATTAAATTTCTACACCTTGTAATTTGGAAGACGCAATGGCCCATTGATGAGTGTACCGGACTCTGGGTCCAGGCTCCAGTTGTTCAAAGGGTGGATAACGCTATCCAACGGATAAATCGCTATTCAGCGGATAAGTGTTACCAAAACGTACTGCGCTATCCACCGGATAGAGATTTATCCAGTGTACAGCGTTATCCATCCTTCGAACAACCGGAGCCAGAAAGATAGGATAGGATAGGATAGGATAACTTTATTTATACACGGTTTTTCCTCCATCAGTTGATTTAGTTAATTCTATACTAGAAACCTATCTATCTAACTACAATAATAATATGATAACAACAATTCAAATAAAGAAATAAATAAAAAATTCTGCTTTTCATGGAGGCCGTCTAACATTTACTTAGAATTAAGACTGTGTTCATGCCTTTGCCTGGTCGGCACAGTTTACTTTCCTTCTTGTCAACACACACCTCCCCCCCCTCCCTGACCCACTCAATTTTTGATTTGTTGTTGGTCAAGACACTTTGCTTCCACAGTGCTTCTCTCAACCCTGGGGTATAATCTGTCAGAGAAAATTGACGTAATGCTAGATGGTTACCTACGATGGATTGACATGCCATTCATGAGGCGTGAAAATACATCAAGTCGCATGAAACTGCGGAAACTTTAACCGTGATGAGCTCCAGAATTTTTGTGTCTCTGGAATTGAAGACGTAACTTTTAAAACTCCCTCCTTCCCCTCCCCTCCCCCCATCTTCTCCGCTCTTTCTTTCTCTCCAACTTATTCCCCTTGAATCCTGAATCCCTATAAATTAATGCCGCGGATTGGGGGGGGGGGGGCAAACTTATCAGACCGTTTGCTGTAAATCCTATTTTGATTCGATTCTTGTAGCGATGGAGACTTCGAACATCAGTGTGTTCGCTGGTTTTGCATTGCAAGTGATTTGTCGTCAGGAATGGGTGAGAGAGAGATGTCTTCAAGATCCACAAATACTCTGCTCACCCGAGCATTTACTTGATCCAGCAATATCTCCCAACCAGGTATTAACAGCGGATATTGTTAATAACTTTTTTGTGAGTGTTTCTCGTTGGTTCTCCATTCTACCTGAATAAAAAAATTGCACGGACCGCCCTACTGATACAAAATACTTAGAAACGCAACAGGCCTTTGATGTAGGTTTTATCGTTGTTCATGTCGTTGATTACCTTCTCGCAGGCGAGGAAATTGCTGCATCTGATATGTTATCCAGCTGGTGTCCCATCATCCATTGGTGGCCTTATTGCTAATAGTAATGATATGGAGACGATACACGAGGCGGCGAGCAGGATACTACAGGTCAGTGGTTTCTTGTTTCTTGAATGATGTCGTCAAGTGTTCTACGATTACAGAAGCCACCTCGGCTAGTATTTTTTTACGGAAGCTCTTAGCTTATTGAGCCGTTTGCTTCTGTTTTTATTTTTTCTTCTACTTATTTGCAGAACTTGGATCAGTGGTCTTTAAGGAAGTCTTGGTTAGAGTTACAGCTTATGATCAAACAGGTTTCTAAAGAGGTATCCCACAATTCGCCTGTTCTTTCACGCAGTGTTTGGTCGGGGAAAAGTTATTCAATTGACTTAATTTTTTTTTTTATAGGAAACCGGACCTCTACTAGATGCAGTCGCCACTAGCGCCATGAGTGTCTTTGTCCAGCGGCACGACACCACTCCCCTAGCAACAGCCCATAGCAACCAAAAATCCGTGGTAGTGAAAGGTCCTGAATGGTTGGTCGCCCCTTTGATCTCTAAATTGTCCAACTCAGTACAAGGTCGACTCCTGAAGGCTGCTGGTGAGGTACTGGACACCAAACAATGGTGGAAAGAACATTCGGCAAAGTCATCTGTGTAAGAAAAATTAGCAATCTGTAATATGCTGGTATTTACGTTAGATATCTCTCGCTTTCCTTGAATGGGTTGATGTCTTCAGTTTGTGATTTCAACGGCAAATAGGTGGTGAAAGTATCAGTGCAATCGATAGCAGAAAAATACTTTCAAACCAAAATTTGAAGCAATCGTTCTTTTCGAATCTGCCAAGACGCATCTGTAAAATATTTTCCCGACACTACTCGTTTGATCTTGTCTGTGGCTCTTGACAACAAAGAATAAAGGGGTGAGTTTCTAAAGTGATTATGGTGGTGCGTCGATGGGGTTATACCGGGATGATTCCGTTTTATCAAGTGAGTTAATAATGTAAATCAGCCATTGTAAAGAGTTTTTCAACCCGATGTTTCGAGTATTAGCCCTTCGTCAGGGCGAGGGCTAACGCTCCAAACGTCAGCTTTACAAGCTCTTGGGAGCAATGTTTAAAAACTCTCAGCACCCTCCTCGAATGCGACGTCCATTATTTAGCGCAGTGTCACTGCTAGTAGAAATCTTGTTGCAATTACTGCATACTTTTCCTTCACTTTCTTTTTTGCCCTACCAGGCCAACTTTAGTTCACACACAGCCTTTCCTATCGCTAGTACTCGCATGCCTCAAGGGGCAAGAGGACCAGCGGGACGGACTTCTGGCTTCCATACAGCGGCAGTTGACTCACTTACTGGTATCCTCAGTTGAGGTTTGTATTCTTTTACCTATGTTAGTGATGATTTGTGAGCCTCCAGTACAAATTTAAAGAATTTTCGTAGAGTCACGCGTGGGACGAAGAAAAAAACTGGAATTCCCGTGAGGAATCAAGCCTACGATCCAGACCCAGACCTTATCGAATCCGGGAATCCAAGATTCGATTCTCAATGGGGACAATTTTTCTGGCATGTACTAAAATCAGGAACACCAGAACACCGGAACATCGGAACACCGGAACACCCTGGAACATCACGGAACACCGGAACAGCCGAAACACTCCAGAACACCAAATTTGACGGTGTTGTTTTGTTTTCCCATTACAGATCATGTAAAAAATCAAATGTAAATGTAATTTGTTTACCCACGTATAACGAAAGAGCTTAGAGCTCGTTATAAAGTGTACGTGTATGGCATCGAATTTAAATTTAGAAGTGTTGGTTTTTGTGGAGGGAGGAAAACCGGAGAACCTAGAGAAAAACAAAGAAACAAACTCCACCTTCAAATGACGGTGGGTTCGGGAAGCGAACCCGGTTCACATCGGTGGGAGACGAGTACCATTTCACCACTGCAACTCCCCCCCTATGTGATCATAGTCTTGAGAAATTTTCAGATAGTCGCGTGAATACGAATGGGTTTTTTTTTTCTCCAGAGAATATCACGCGGTCTGTAATGGCTAAACAAAGACCAAACGAAAGAATTCTTACGAAGTTTGACATTGAATTTCTCGAGAATGCGTGGGGATTTCATCGCGGGGTAACCTCGAGAAACGAATTACAGTGAGATGTTTTAAATAGTATTTAAAAAGTTACTGTGCTGTGAGTAGATTTTTAGTAAATAATTTTTGCATTTATTATTGCTCGAACTTTGAGCGGAATCTTTCTTAAGTTGTTCAACGTCCCCTTTGGCTTCTTAAAACAGTAAAAACGCCTATAATAGGGGCTTGTAATCGGAAAAAGTTAATTATCTCTTTAAAAGCTAGAACGTCAACAACAACAACATTTATTTATACCACAAAGAAATAAGAGAAGAAACATTGAGAAACTATATATTTAGCGCCTGCTTCTAAGCTCTTTCGTGTTACATGGTTAAACAAATTACATGTACATTGTATTTTTTTACACCGTCAAATTCGGTGTTCCGTGATGCTCCGTGGTGTTCCGGTGTTCCGGTGTTCCTGGTTTTAGTACATGCCAATTTTTCTCTTGTATCACGCTCTCGACCAGACGAAAAAGTCATCCTTTTCCAATTACGCCTAATTTGCCTGTGGAGTTTTAAAAAAAAGTTCTTTCAAGATTTAAATATCTCTCACATTCGTTTCACCTTTTGAGAAATTTTATTCACCCAACAGCCAGATTTTTGAGAAAAGCCGTATGTCAAGTAGATCTTGATATGGAAACAACATTCTGTATTAACTTTATTGTCTGAACTTTGAGATACAATGCAATATATGAAGTTCATATATTTTGTACTGCGGTATTAGATACATATGATGCACGATACATATGATGTATCTCATTTATCATTTTCACGGGTTTATTACGAATCAACTTGACGGCCTGCTCCCAGTTGGCTTGTTAGCTCAATTGGTAGAGCGCTGCACTAGTATCCCAGAGGTCAGTGGTTCGAATCCCGTACAGGCCTGATTGTTTTCAGGTCTGATTTTCGCTATTGCTTAAATAGCGCTATCTACTGCGAGGATCGTGCATCATATGTGTCTGAGCTTTGTTTGACACTTCCGTGCATGGGCGCGAATGAGTTCACATTTCACCTTGATCAAAGAAACACATTCAATGCTTTTTTCCCATTATAGGAGAGATGCCCTACCGATTTAAAGAGCAAAGAAGTCCTCCAAGAGGCCTTGCACCTGAGAATAAGTCTGGTTCGTCTTTTGCTTGCCCTGCTTTTGTCATTTTTGAATTATTTGCGCATGCGCATCTTTAATAAAGAATCCACCCACCGTTTCTATTCGATTAACAATATATATGCTTGGTGTATTTACAACCAGTGGATTCGCGCTCACTCTTCAAAGGTCTTTGCTAGTCAGGAACGAGACATGTTTTTGGGTTGGCAATAAGACTGCTTATCTACTGTATGAGGATATCTAACTTGTCCTCTTTTTCTTGGGTCTTCTTGAACAGCTTGGTGCCATGTTTGACACAATTCAACGCAGCAGTCAACTGTCCAGTGATTGGGCCACACTTCTGTTCCAACTCGTCAGCTCTGGGACAATCACTGCTGACTCTCTACCTTCGAAGAAGTACCTTATTTACTTATTTTTTTTGTTTCTTTTTGTGTGTTTGTTGTTGTGGTCGCTGTTATTGTTTTTTTTTTTTTTTTCTGAGTAAAAATACCGCTAGGCACTCTTTCAGTGCAAGGAATAATCGATTTTACCTCAATTGATTAATTCGCAGGTAAACTGCATTCCCCAATTCTCAATAGTAAAACAGTAGGCGGGCTCAAACCTGCGTCATTTCTTTAAAGAATTGTGACAGTCGTCCGTACTATGGAACGAGGATTTGTGAAATGTCGAAGTTGCGAAAACATAACACAGATATTTTAGAAAATTGGAAGTTTTTTTTTCTGGAATGCACTCAATCGCGTCAGATAACAGAAATTATGGATATCATTGTTTTTCTTAAAAAGAGCAATTATGCTTCACCTGGAATATATCTTCGTAGCATTTTGTTTAAAACTTGAATTCAAATCCCGCACTCGTTGTGGATTTTACAAGTGTCCTAACCCTTTTCATCGTATCATCAGTCTGCAGATTGTCCATACTGTTCTCTGAGCAATTCCTAAGGTGCTTAACACGAGAATTGAGCCAATTGAGCTAACCGCCCCCGTTAGCTCAATTGGTTAGAGCGCCGGATTGTGTTGTGCGGGAGGTCGATGGTTCGAGCCCAGGCCTGACCAATACTCATGGTCTTAAAATAACTGAGGAGAATTTGGCTATCTTTCTATAATATCAAGAAATGGATATATATTCTAGTCTTCTCGGATAAGGACGAATAAACCGTAGGCCCAGTCTCCTGCAGGGGTAGGGGTAGGAGACGTTAATTTCCCACGTGTGTGATGGATGTCCTCCCCAAGGATGGGATGGGTGGGTGTTCAGAGGGCCCCGTTTAAACTAGCCATCTGCTAAACTGGGCTACCCTGTATGAATATTCGTAAATTCGTAAATTTGGTCAATAATCGAGAGTTTGTTTGGTTGGTGATCATTTCCTTTATACTCATGACCTTTATGTTTGAGTAAGGGGTGACATCACAAGGAAGATTAGATGCCAGTCCCTCGCAGGGGTTCAAGGGTGAACTGTTTTTACAACTAACTTATCTGTCAACCGTCTCTGCCAACTTCGTTTTAGAGAGTTATTGACCAATGTACTGGATATGGTGTCAGTGCTAATCAGTGTTGTGTCCAACTTCGTTTTAGAGAGTTATTGACCAATGTACTGGATATGGTGTCAGTGCTAATCAGTGTTGTGTCCAACTTCGTTTTAGAGAGTTATTGACCAATGTACTGGATATGGTGTCAGTGCTAATCAGTGTTGTGTCCAACTTCGTTTTAGAGAGTTATTGACCAATGTACTGGATATGGTGTCAGTGCTAATCAGTGTTGTGTCCAATTTCGTTTTAGAGAGTTATTGACCAATGTACTGGATATGGTGTCAGTGCTAATCAGTGTTGTGTCCAACTTCGTTTTAGAGAGTTATTGACCAATGTACTGGATATGGTGTCAGTGCTAATCAGTGTTGTGTCCAACACGGAGTCACCACACGGACAGTCTGCTGAAGAAAGCCGCAAAGCGGCTTTTACTCTCTTCAAGAAACTCAAGGTATGAATGGGTACTTCGACCAAAGCTTCGACCGTATTCACTATGATAAATGTAGCTCAGAGAAAGAGCTGAATTATTTCTCTCTGCGAAAACCTTTTCGATATACCCTACATGTCTTCGCCACACGTGCGGGAACTAATGGGCGATCAGTCGCCCAAATGCAAACCAGATTGAATTTGTATGACTGATATTTTCACAAACATTCTCCATTCCCTATGTAACAAGAAGAGAATTTTCGCTACCATTTGTTCTCGCAATGTTACCGAGTGACTTGTTTGGAAGCAGTGCAGAGTGAGCAGTTTTGCATTGTGCTGTCGCTGCGAATGTGTCCTATCCCTTCAGGATGTAACGTGCTCTGCGATGGGAAATTAGTTTGTCGCACAAATAAGGACTTTTATAGATCATTTCTTTTACATCCCGCCAAAGGAATAGTTTGCTTTTGGACGTTTTGTTTATCTGCTTTTTGTTCGTTTGTTAGAGTTAATGATTGACGTTACATTTACTGGTTATTTTCAGCGAGAACTTGCAGGGAAAAGTCCTATTGACATCATGCAGCAGTGTAAACAGCTCCTTCCCCTCCCTTCCCTCTCACACAATGTGTTCACTGTCTCGCCTGTCAAAGACACACCCGCGAATCCTGGGCAGACTGCGGAGAAAGCTCCCACAGGAGGACCAAGCACCAGCCAGGTACCTATTCGACATTTCCTTTCATTTTGAGACTGATTATTAATAGCATCTTGGGAGTTAAATCAGCGTTATGAATTATACAAGTGAAAAGGCACCATATGCACGTTGTAAACGTCGACGAGGTTGCAACTTTAATCTCTTGACTGAACTCTCTTTTGACCATTTACGTCTTGACCCAATGAAATGTAACCAAAAACTGGGCTTATGTATCCAATTGTACCTGCAAGGGGGGCTCATTTTCATTGGAAAATCCTAAAATTTATCACTTTGGAAATCCAGTCCATGCGGCTTCACAGTACATGTACATAATGTGTTGTTTTCAAGCAACAAAGAGCTTCCTAAATTTTTCCAGTCTTTAAAAAATTATCCTAAACTTTACGACCTTTTTTAGGCTCAGTTTCACAGTTGAAGTTCCTTTAAGCTGATTCCCCATCGTCTATTTTTTTTCAGTGTTACTAATTCAGTTAATTTCTGTTGTTTTTTTTTTTTTCTTTCTTTTTTTTTTTCGGTATTTGTTCTCTCACTTGCACCAGGGCCTTCAGATAACTGGCAAACAACGAATCAGTGCGTGGGAACTTATGGAGGGGTACAAAAACCCCTCGCCTCTGTCGTGGGCGTGGTTTGGTGCCGTTCGGATTGAGCGAAAACCTCTGAGGTATGAGCAAGATTTTCGAAGACTTCTGCATCACACCCATCCTAGACGACGTCCCCTGAGTTACTTCCTTAGTCCTGCTCCTGATAGGGAGGACGAGCAAGACGAAGAGGAAGATAGAACAGAGTTAGATGCGGCAGCAGGGGACAAGACAAGTCAACCCAGTACTCCACAGACTCCAGCTGACAATAAAGGTGAAAAGGGTTCAGGAAGAAAACGGTGATGTGGCCTTTTTAGACTTTTGAAAAAAGAGAGCTAAGTTTGCTTGTGAGATAGACTTTACATTTCCAGTTTTGGAGCTCCCGTTCGTGTTATTATGTTCAAAACAAGATTGCTATGAGGCAAAATGAAATGTCGCTGAGGACGTAATAGACCCATACATGTCATATTTTAGGTCTTTGAAGATTATCCATTTCTTGATCTCTAAGCAGACATCTTGGGCGGATGTTTAGCGAGCCAGACTTAAGATCGTCTTAATATCTGGGCTCGAACCTTGGTAGGAGTAGTTGTGTGGTGTTCTTAAGAGAAACACGTGACTCTGTTACGCCAGGGAACTTTCAGGGAAACTCAGTGGGTTTATTTGGTACACAACAGGGTGACATCCCGGGGGAACACTAAGTCGTTTCATTCTTTAGATAACGGGTCAAGCACTGATAGTAATGAAAGTAAGATGTAGACTTTACTCTCCAGCGGAAGAGACGTTTAGGCAATTGATGGCACGCGAAGTAGCAGCGCTTTGATATATCCCAATATTTAGCATTAGTTTCGAACTATAGGTTTTTATCCTTTCATCAACAGTCAGTGTTTAGGTAAATTTTTCACATTTGTTCTCTCTTTTCTTTATTTAGGTCAAATACCTTTGATAACTGCATCAGTAGCTCCAGGCCTGAACGTCCCTACAGCCCTCAACGTACCGCAAAGCCTCCCAGCGAACCAAATGGCTATGTCAGACGGAGGCAAAATTAGGAAGCCCTTGAAGCGAACGAAACGCGCAACGAAACCTCCTGGTCAAGGGGCCATGCAAAAGAAGTATCTGCTACAACAACAACAACAACAACAACAGCCGCAGCAACAGCAGCAACAACAACAGCAGTACTTTCAGAACCAATCGGCTGGAATGATGCTCCCCAGTCAGAACCCTCAACAGCAACAGCAGCAGCAAGCATTCTTCCAGCAGGGTCCACAGCAAAGAGGCCTCCAGGTTCAACCTGGAATGCAGCCACAGCAGCAGCAAAGGTGGGTTGGAGTCTTTTGATGGATAGTAAAAGAAACTCAGCTTTCCGCACGTTTAGAGGAATTATGTTAGCAAAACCAGCAACCCTGAAATAAATGAAAACTGATGAAAATATATAAATATGTACTACTTACCACGGTTTTCGATTCCAAAGAGTATTCTAACCGTTCAAAAATTGTCTCGAAATGTGTTTAAAGTTTGACTACGGTCAAAACGCGGTCAGGGTGCACTACTCGGACGCCCTTCAGTTAGCAGGGCTCGAGTCCATCAGGGCCCACCAGGAAAATTTAACAGAACATCTGTTTAAGTCTATTGTTAATGATCCACGTAGTAAGATTACCAGCCTCCAGCCTGCCTCCCTCAGTTTCTATTTCATATGAGCTGAGAAGGCAGAGGAGGTTTGCACGCCTCTTGTAAAGACAAATAGATTTGGAAATTCATTCATTGTCAAGAGTGCGAGGGAAGCATTTAAGTGATTTTTAAGAGTAGTCCTCTTTGTAATTTTATTATAGTAGTAGTTATAGATCATTTCTTATTTCTTACTAGTAAAGAGACGCATTTCAGTTTTTTTAACTGCAATGTTCTTAATAAATAGTCTACGGTCAGTGTCATAACTTCCGATAATTTTTGTAACGGAGAGATCGAAGTGTTAACCGTATGATTTCTGGAGAATGGTTACTACATACATACATACATACATACATACATACATACATACATACATACATACATACGTACGTACGTACGTACGTACGTACGTACGTACGTACATACATACATACATACATACATACATACTTACTTACATACTTAATTGATGCTCCCGAAGTGGGTTTTTCAGCTCAACAGAATTAAAAACTACAAGTTTAAAATTTAAGTTAATTAAGGATATAAATACAATAACATCGTAAATTACAAAAATATATCATCAACCTAACAAGACATTCGCAAAATGACGCCTTAACTTCTTGGGGCATTTTAAGGATTTAACGTTATCATTCAGAGTTCCAGAGTTTCGCTCCTCTGAAAGCAAAAGAGCGCTGCCCTGTTGACAGGCGACATAAGGCGACAAAGCTTCTTGCAAGGTTCTTCTTAAACTCGTTTCTTGTGGTTTTCAGTCATTGTTAAATGGTTTTTGATATATCTCCAGGTTGACCAATCCAAGTCCGTTAACTGATCTACGGTCTATGTTGACGTCACACCCCTCCCAGAACCCGATGCCCCATCAGGCACCGCGCCCAAATGCGTCCGTCACTCAACAGCTTCTTCAACAAATGATGAGAAAACAGCAACAAAAGCAGCAACAACAAAAGCAGCCACAACAACAACAACAACCGCAACAACAACAACAACAACAACAACAGCATGCGTTGCAATTTTTGACACAGAACTCGCTTATCAAACAGCAGCTTCAAATGGGACAAACACAGATGTCTCAGCAGCAGCAACAGCAGCAACAGCCGCTAACAAACCAGCAGTTAAGACATTTACCACCCAACAACCAGGTGAGGGACTGAAATTTTAGGTGATGTTTTGAGTTCTGTGTACTTGAAGTGGCAAAGTATAAGCCCAGTGCAGAATCAGAACCGTTTTTTTCAAATGGGCTTGGTTAACCAGTGTTGTTGAGTGCCGGACCGCCTTTCGACAGGTTGGGAGTTCAAGCCCTAGACCGAACCAAAAGGGTCTTAAAATAACTGAGGAGAATGTGCTACCTTTGCTATGACATCTACAAATGGTTAAAAATTCTAGTCTTCTTAGATAAGGACGATAAACCGTGGGCCCCGTCCGCTGTAGCTTCTCTACTCTGGGACGTTAAAGAACCCGCGCACTTCTCACGGAGAGTAGGGAATATAGCTCCTGGTGTTGTGGTTTGGCCGTGTCATTGTTTACACACCTTAAAGATCCCACTATATAGAAAGAGTTAAGGCAAGGAAGAAGACAAGGAAGACCTTGTTTATTTGTTTGTCTTGATTTTAATTTTGTTGTGGTTGTTGTTTTTCTTAGCTCCAGGCATCGCAAGCAGCCGGTCAAATCCACACGAATCAGCAATACACATTCACTCAGCCCCAGCGTCCTGCGGCTCTAGGTAGAACCCAGGTCACAACTCGACCCAATCTCGTTTCTACATCCTCGACTCCGACCACCATGGCATTGCCTTCATCTCTTGCCGGCATGGTCACGCAACAACAGCCGTTTAACTCGGCTGCATTTCAAGGTAAACTTATAGGAAAATTTTTGCAAAGTTGACTTCATGCCGCGTTCTCTTTGTTTAAACCCTGGCTAAGCGTGTCTTTGTTCGTTTAGTTGGGAATGCAAACAAAGAGGAGTCACTAACGGTGACTATTTCTTCTCTGTCCCCCCTTGCGTTAAAAACGCGTTAGAAACTCGGAACTTTACTCACACAACTAACACACAACGGCAGGTTGAAACTAAAAACATTAAAAAAGTTAAGTTTATAATTTAGACAAACAAATTGCAACCAAAAATGAATACAAACGAAGGGAAAAGAGGTTGATAACGTCTAATATCTAAACGGTTGTAATGGAGAATAACTCTTAGGATGAAGACTTCTAGAACGAGAACTGCTCCAAGCGCGACCCTGGGTAACCTCACTCAAAAAAGTGATCATGCATGCGTAAAAGAAACTGGTCTTAAATACATTATGACTGCGCAATAACGTGTAAAAGAAGGAATACGTGCAGAGGAGGTGTAATTGAAGGAGAAAAACGTCAACAAAGTTAATAAAAAGCACTAACGAGGAGGTATGGGAAAACAAAGGACGAACTAAGTGAAGACAAAATTGCACAGAAATAATTAGCAAGCACTTTAGATCTTACACCTTTTTAAATAAATAAAATAAATATACATGTATATAACGCCATCTTCCAAAAATTGTCGATGGCGCTTTACGATACAGTAGAAACTAAAATCCTAAGAATTAAATACACTATCTAATACAATAAGGTCACAAATAAAAAGTAAAAACTACGAGTAAAAACTACAAATCAAATGTACGTAAAGAAATACTTTTACGTAAAGAAATCCTTCCCCCCCCCCTTTATCTTTAACAGATTCCGTGTTGTCGTGTGTCTGTTCAGAAATAGATCACCGATGATGTCAAAATATGCTAAAAACTGATTGTGTTACTCATGTTCTTACGCATGTTGACGTTTTCTGTGATCTATTAAGTATTATAACATAACCAAAGTAAAGCGCGCGCTCTGATTGGTCAATTAAGTACTGTGCAGATCGACAGCAACATGGATTCTATTTGTCTTATTTGAAGAAACTTATGTTAATGGTAACGTCGTGTGTACGTCTGTCCTCCAGTAGATCATAAATAGAGAACCAATCAAAGTAATTTGGCTTATAATATAAAATTTATCAAATTTTAAGGCTACATCCTTGCTCTTCTTCTCCTTTTTTTGTCGTCGGTAGCATAAGGTATATGCTATGTAATTTACGTATGATGCACGATCCTCGCAGTAGAGAGCGCTATTCATGCCATAGCGAAAATCAGACCTGAAAAAAAAATCAGGCCTGTACGGGATTCGAACCACTAACCTCTGCGATACTAGTGCAGCGCTCTACCAATTGAGCTAACAAGCCAACTGGCCGCGAGCAGGCCGTTAAGTTGATTCGTAATAAACCCGTGATGATAAATCAGATACAATGTCTGATTTTCGCTATTGCATAAATAGCGTTCTCTACTGCGAGGATCGTGCATCATACGTATCTACAACCGCAAATATATGAACTTCATATATTCATTGTATCTATGTAATTTAGTACGTGATTTATTTTGTTAATTGTTTTGTTTGATTTTTAATTATAATGAGGCTGTGTCTTCATTTCTGTTGCTCTTGAAAAGGTCTTACTGTATCCCCGGCTCTCACGCGGCCAATACAACCACAGCAGCAACAGCTAGTTCAGCAACAACAACAACAACAGCAGCAACAACAAAGACAACAGCAACAGCAACAAATTCAACAACAACAGCAGGTTCAACAGCAACCGCAGTTCTCGCTGACTGGCCAGCGGGCTATTCAACCACAGCCACAGTCGCAGGCCACGATGCAGCATCAGCTGCCTGTGTCATCGGGGCACGCCCAAATGAACCCAATCTCGCAGATACAACCAACGTTCCAAAACCAGTACCAGCAGCAAAGCACTGTGAACAGACAACAGCAACAAAGGCTTTTTGCGTTTACGCAAGCTCAGCAACAGCAACAGCAACAGCAACAACAACAGCAACAGCACCAACAGCAACAACAGCACCAACAAAGTCGTGTTCCAACTGAATTAATGATGAGACTACAAAGACAGTTGTCAGGTAAGAGGTTTTTTGGCTTGGCTTGGCTCGGCCAAACCCGAAAAATCTTTTTTCAGTCCAATCGAATATTGAGAGTTCGTCAGAAACGCCGCACGGTTTGAGACAAAATAACACAAAAACAAAAAAGTTAAAAACACTCCGTATTCTGGAACACCTCTTTTTTTTTCCCAGAACCTTCCCAGCGTAAGCTTTGTTTTTATTTCTTTTGTTTTGTTTTTGTTTTGTTTTGTTTTTTTTTTTGGGCAACTGGTAGGAGCCTGTTACTCGGGCTCCTGAAAGTAGTCAGTCTTCAGTGCCCAGCTGTGCCCCTTGAATGAAAAGATTTATTTTTTTCCTGCCAGTGTCGGTTTTTAACACTGACATATAGCCTACACAAAAATGTAAGGTGACTAGATGGTAGATCCCTTTTTCATCCCTATTATCGGAGACAATTTTTTTTCGTCGTTGCTATTGGTTTTTTTCGTTTGGATGTGTGAAGGTTTTTTTTTTTTTTTTTCTTGACTTAAACGAAGGCACCAGATTTCAAACTTCATAAACTTTTCCATTACAGACTAGTTTGTTACTCGAATTAACCAACCTTTTCCACCTTGCTTCTTGAGAGTTATTTATCGTTGATTTATATCGCTGGTTGATTTATTGTTCTCTTTATTTTTTGTCTGTTGGTGGCAAGTTGCATTGAAATTGTTATATATTCCTTGCTAGCTGGCCCAGAATTGTCTATGGCGTCCGCACAATTCACGCCAACCGCTGACCTTACCCTCCAGCGGCAGCTGTCAGCGCCATCTGAAGTAGGACTTCAGAGACAAGACATTACTCAGTTTACACGTCAACTATCGACTCCAGCACCACAGGACCTTACACAGCAAGCCCAGCAACAACAGTACACAGGAAACCCTCAGTACCAGACACCCCAGTTTTAAAAGAACAATAATGAAGTTTGACCCTAAGATATAACATGAGCAAAACACAGGTCTCACCCCCCCCCCCCCACACACACCCTAGAAAAAAATCAGGGAGGAAAAGGTCCGCTGATATTATGCCGTTGTTTGATCCCCCTCCCCCTCCCCCTCCGTCTCTCCTTCTATCCCCTCCCCCTTCTTCTACCGTCTCTTTCGTTTCGAAAATATCCCCCACTTTATCCTTCTCCACCAAATCTCAAGTGCTGAAATCCATAACTCCTGATTATTGTAAATGAAAAGATGTAACCGAGATTGATATGAAATTCTTAATTGTACACCTTGCCCTGTTTTTTTTGCTTATTTTTCTGTACCGTCCAAATTTATCCTTCTCCACCAAATCTCAAGTGCTGAAATCCAGAACTCCTGATTATTGTAAATGAAAAGATGTAACCGAGATTGATATGAAATTCTTAATTGTACACCTTGCCCTGTTTTTTTTGCTTATTTTTCTGTACCGTCCAAATTTATCCTTCTCCACCAAATCTCAAGTGCTGAAATCCAGAACTTCTGATTATTGTTAATGAATAGAGGTAACCGAGATTGATATGAAATTCTTAATTGTGCACCTTGCCCTGTTTTTTTTTTTTTGCTTATTTTTCTGTGCCGTCCCAATTTATCCTTCTCCACCAAATCTCAAGTGCTGAAATCCAGAACTTCTGATTATTGTCAATGAATAGATGTAACCGAGATTGATATGAAATTCTTAATTGTACACCTTACCCTGTTTTTTTTTTTTCTTTTTTTTCTGTACCGTCCCAATTTTAACTTCTTTTCAGCTCGTGGTGTCATGTGTTGGAAAATTTTATCAGAAAATATCTTTGTATATATCAATAATGGCGAAAATAAAATAGAGAGAAATTCGTGTCAAACACGTTCACTAAATACCTGTTTTCCAGTTAATCAAGAGCCGCTGAACATAAATATCGATAATCCACCGACAATTGTAATATTTCGTAACTCATTTTATTTTTCCTAAAGGACCCTTTTGATGGACCTTTTTCAAAAATTGCATCGGATTTCTATCGCGCTTTGCTTTCTCCGACAAATCGAAAAGTTCAAAATACGCCTAGATGGCCGTTCTCCACCTATAAAGCCATGAAGAATTATGCAACATCGGTGACTTCGAACGCCACAACGCGATGCAATCCCGCTTTTAAATTTTGTGTGCTCGTAGATGGTTATTCATCTCTTTGAAATATAGATTGTTCAAGAATATATATTCTTGTTATTTTTGTTACGATTAAGTCTGAATAATTGACCCGTTTCAATTAGTACTTCGTCTCTATTTCGTAGGGCATATGGTATTTCGAAGACTACACTGGACTGGACTGGACTAGTGAAGTGTGGACTAGTAAAACAAGGACTAGTAAAACGAGGACTAGTAAAACGCGGAATAGTAAAACGCGGAGTAGTAAAACGCGGACTTAACAACAACAACAACAAAAAACAATTTCATACGAAGGCGATCACAAGACTTAATGGCGAGCCAATTCAGTGAGTGCATTCCCGTTTGACCTTTAAGCTACAAATGGGTTTGACATGCGCCAGATACAAACGATTTTATAAGTTTAGGCTAACAAAGAAAGAATTTTATTCAGCAGCAGTTCAAAATCTTAAAATACACTTTCGTCGTAAATTTTACGGCAGAAACGCAGGAATTCGATGAATAAAAGTCGCATTAAATCTCCTTGTGTCTAGGTAGAAAGAGTCTCATTGACTTCTACTTTTCGGTGGAAGATAAACCGATTTACACACGCCATTACAGAAAACAAACAAGCAGACTGACAACTCCAAAACACATATTTGCATTCACTTACAATTTGACTTTCCGTGACATTTTAAATCGGAACAGAAGTAAATCTTCGAGGATTAATCGTCGTTGGAAATAAAAAAAATACTTTCCGTAAGATCTCTAACTGTTTTTTCTTTTTACGAGAAAATCCTCGCATGATCATTTATAACTCGTGTGTTTGTCACATCAGAACTGCTGTTTAGCGTACGCTTCTTTACTCTTCAATTGACAGGTGTCACATCGTGACAGTTACTTTTCAAAAAAAATGTTTGAAAATTTGTTCGGAAGCCTTTTAACTACCTTAACAAATAAAAATGTTTCGGCGAAAGCTTTCTCTTTGATTTGAATAATGTTTGTTTTCTTTATAACTCACTCGCTATCAAATTGTTAAGTTCAAGGAGGATTTTTCCGTAATTAAACTCGTAATTGTAGCCCTAAATCATTCGAGTTCTTCAAATTAAAGAGAAAGCTTTCGCCGAAACATTTTTATTTGTAAAGGTAATTAAAGGCTTCCGAGCAAATTTTGAAACAGTTTTTTTGATAAGTAACTGTCACGATGTGACACCATATGTGATACCATATGCCATTTCGTAGAGATAAAATAAAGGTCAACTTCAATGCCCTCTGAAGAGGTCTGTAAGGTTCATGATATACATCATCTTAAAGCGTTATTCTTTTAGTTTAATTCCTCCAATTATTTATCTTAAATCACCATAAGCGGCGCATCCAGGTTGAAAAGGGTTCGGGCTATTATGACGAACCGCTGAACAGCTGTTACGGCCTGTAAAAAGGACCGGTATTCAGTATATGTATATAAGAACGATCCTTCGCAGTAAAGCACTATTTGAGCAATAGTGGAAATCAGACCTGAAAAAAATTTCAGGCCTGTACGGGATTCGAACCACTGACCTCTGCGATACTAGGTCAGTGGTTCGAATCCCGTACAGGCCTGAAATTTTTTTTTTTTTTCAGGTCTGATTTCCACTATTGCTCAAATAGTGCTTTACTGCGAAGGATCGTTCTTATATACGTCTCATAACCGCAGTTCACTCATATGTTTCATATGTTTGTTGTTGTTTGGTATTCAGTATACTTACAAATCAAAATATACATAATCTCAAAGCTTTATCCTTGTATTTTAATTCCTCAAAGTTTCTTTCTTAGCCCTCCATAAGGACCATAAGCGTTGCGTTCAAATGACCAAAAATGTAATGCGATCCGTTGAACGGCTGTCACGCAAGAGGTCATTGCGAATCTTTCAGACAAGTACATAACCTCTTGCGTGACAGCCGTTCAACGGATTTTAGTACATTTGTTAATTGTTGTCATGATAGCCCGAACTCTTTTCAACATGGACGCACCGCTTATGGTGGGCCAAGATAAAAGCTCTGAGGAATTATACTGCAAGAAGAAATCTTAAAAGCTATGTATATTTTGATTTGTAAATATATATACTAGACCTTTTTATTTATTTATTTATTTATTCATCTATTATTTATTTATTTATTTAATGATTTGCCCGAGGGCAGGTGATAATATAATAGGACTCTAGGTCCCCTATAAAATATTAACACCCAAACCCAACCTCGAGTATGAAAGAGAAAAGTGGAAAACCAATCCCAACCCAAAGTACCCATTAATATATATATATATATATATATATACATAATTTTTTTTTTTTAACATAAGAAAAGAGAAAAAGTAACAACAATTACCAACTACAAATATTCATACGATGAACTCTACAACATTTAGGACAAATTAGCTTATATGAACGAATGTTGTCTCCATCAAATACCAATTTAAGCCTTTCAAAGAAGAAATACTTAAACTTATTTTTAAAAGAAGAACTGGAAGCCTGTGACTCAATATTATCGGGAATGTCGTTCCATAAATTAGCTAAACGGTTGGAAAAGGAATCGCGAAACAAACAAGTTTTGAAAGGCAGCGTATTAAGATAAATGCCTGAGCTGCCACGGCGGGATTTGCTATTGCAGTACTGAATGTAATTGTGAATGTTTAAGTTAATATCACCAGACATGCATTTAAAGAAAAAAACTAGGTCGAGGTACTCGAGCCAATAATTAAGCGGTAATAACTTTAGCCGCAGTAACCTATCCTTGTAACTAAGGGTGTCTGATTTGCAAATAAACTTGGTAGCACGTCTTTGAGTCTTTTCAACAAATTTAAGGTCTTGGATTATGGATTGAGGGGCCCACACCTGAGATGCATAACAGAAATAACCACGCACTAAAGATGTAGACAACAAAATTAATGTCTTAGTGTTCAGTAAGGAAAAGCAGTTCCTTTTGATGAATCCCATCTTTCTGTTGGCTTTCGAGACAATTGCTGTTAAATGATGGTTCTAGGTTAGATCTTTTATAGGCCTTTAAATAAGTCGTGACAGCTGTTCAGCGTTAGCATCGCATGTTGGTTATATCAACTAAGTTCAAATTGTAAATTGGCCACCGTAAAGAGTTAAAAGCTGACGTTTCGAGGGTTAGCCCTTCGTCAGAGCGTTGGCCCTTCGCTCTGACGAAGGGCTAACGCTCGAAACGTCCCCTTTTTAACTCTTTCCGGTGGCCAATTTACAATTTCAACTTAGTTGATATAACCAAGTTACCTTGTTACCCCCACCGACGCAGCACCACAGGTTCATTAGAAACTTTCACCCGTTATTATCGCATGTTTGTCATTAACTCTTTTCAACCTGGATACGCTGCCTATGGCGGGCTAAGATAGAAAACTGGAGGAATTACACTACAAGGATAAAGCTTTAAGATGATATCTATTATGATCTGTAATATATATGGCAGACCTCTTAATCAACAGGCCATTGAAGTGGACCTTTATTTTACCTCCGCAAAAGAAGACACGAGGTACTTTATTTCAACGGGTCACTTTTTAGACAAAAAATTTTTATATTTTTTTTTTGAGATAAAGGACCATCTGCCATCACTCAGTGAGAAAACCGAAGTTAATCAGTCCCTCCTAGCAACGAAAATTCACATCTCCCCACTCCTCTTCGACTCTTTATGATGGATGTGTTGCGTGATGTGGTCTTGTGATTCGAAGTGAAGATGGTGTGTATTTAGATAGTCACGCCACGGTCTTGTTCTGTTTACGTTGCTTGACGATCAAAGTGAGAGAAAAAGAGATAGTCTTGAGTGAATACAGCCGTATTTTTTTTTTTCAAAGAGTTTCCAATGCACTAGGTTCTGGGTGATTTTAGCTTCTCTACTTTGCATGCTTTTAAATAAAGGATCAGTGGATAGTTAAAACTCAGATAGCTTTCGCGCGGGTATCAAACGGAGGTCTTGTTCCCTTATCACGCACAAATTGCAGCAAACTTTGCGCATGTACATGTACATGCACATGTGCGTTCAGTAGCTTTTCATACTTCAAGAGTTTGAAAAATCTCGCTTCTTGTGTTAATTTTGGACTCGCGCGCCGCGCGTGTAAACCATTTAAAACAGAATGCCATCATGTTATTACACACGTATTGATATGTCTTCAGGATCTCCTTTTTTTTCCCACGTTTTTGTTGGCCTTGCCAATTTTCAGTATTCAAAACATTTCTCCTAGTTCAGCAAACATGCGATTAACTATTCTTGGGTGCTCCAGTGAGTCTCACAAAAGTGCGAGTTGAGTGCGTATCTATACATCGACTCGAACGAATTGGAAAATTTTGTTATCGCTGTATCAGTTGTCAAAAATGGTGTAAACTGGCAGCCAGAATCGTTTAAATCGCTATCAATCTTGCACACGAAAAACAGATTTAATTGTGCCTTATCATGATACATCGTAACCTTTGGAAGGCAATTCTAGAACTTGTATGGAGTAAATAGCCCGGGGCTGTGATTAAATCAATTAACAAATATTGGAGGTCACAGCCTGCAGGCGATGACAATTCTGTTGGTCTGGGGCAATTTCTAGACATTTCAAAATGATTTACATGTTATAAGAACGGTCGATTATGCATGTAGGGTGGATGATGACTTGCTAACAGGGCCATGCTAGGTCTGGCCTGCGGGTCTGGCGTTCAATGTTAGATTTGAATCGTTTAGCGGTAAAGTTGCGGGAGGCTTGGGACGGAAAAATCGGAGAGCTGTGCTGACTGCTTCCGGCATCTCTGACGCCTTTGGCCAAAAACTGACTTCAGATTTCAACGTCCCCGCGGTCTCTGCTGACATTTGTTGACAAGTTAAATCAATTGCCGTAGAATCTCAAGGTTTACATATTTCTAGCTTTATCGACACTGAAAGGTCAAATAAAAAGTCATCAGGTATTTTCATGCAAAGTAGTGACATTATGCAACGCGGTTTTTGTAAAGTTTTCGTACATGTTTCCTCTCTTCTGCTTCTTCTCGTCGGGGAGGGTTACGGTTACACGTTGGCTATTTCATAGTTTGCCCAGTGATACCCTTTTAGAGTTACACTTAAATCCAGCGCGCAAATCATGCCCGATAGAGAGCGTGAAAATAGACAGGTTAAAAAGACGGGGTGGGAGCAATGCAAGGGGCGTGGATGGTTGTCTCGTGTCTGGCCGACGGATGTGAGATTCAGAGATCCAGGTTCGGTAGTCCACGCCTTAACTTTCTTGTTTCTTCTCTTGGAGGTCCTGCGCTCAATACCTCACTTATGGTTTTTTTACCTAGCTAATTGTTTGGCATTCGTTTTGAATTCTGAGTATTTTGGGTGCGACACTTACCCAAGGAAGAGAAAGGTGACCCCTACATTTCACCCGAAAAGAGTCAGTGCCAAAGATTAATGTAGCTAAGAAAGAGAAAGAGAGAGAGAGAGAGAGAGAGAGAGAGAGAGAGAGAGAGAGAGAGAGAGAGAGAGAGAGAGAGAGAGAGAAACCAACAAAAACACAAAACAAAACAAAATAAAGTAAAGGAAAAACATCTGAAAAGCCTACCCGTAAAAGACGGTGATTAAATATTGCCAATCGTTCTAAAGCTTCTAGATGATTAGCACCCCGGTGGGTATCACAGCCGGTAATTTCGATGAATCAAACATGTTTTGATCGATTGCCCGCGGGAGAAAAATAAGATGCACCTCTGCACCGTACCGTATTGACCTTGTGGCACTTCTTTCGTTGTACCATCACCACCCTGTTTTAAACCCCAGAACTGCGCATGATCTATGAAAAAGACTCGAAGATCATGCGCACTCGCGCAATTAGTTTTGCATTAGTGAAACGACGCAGTGATTCAATGCTCGTTTGTTTTAGGCCTTTTAGTAACGCTCGTGTGAATCTACAATAGGGAAGCAGTCAAAGGAAACACCGTTCTTTTAGCAAGAAGTTGTGGAACATCATTTCAAAGACGTTCCGGGCTAGAAATTCTGCCCTGAATTTCTGCTTTTGCTTCTTTCCCGCTCTTTTCAGGATCAACATGGTGCGGCTATGACGATGCAAGCGGACGCGAGGGAAGGAGAAACTTCAGTCGGTTTTGAACGACTAGGGAAGGCATGTGCCATCACCGTAACCCAACTGTCGAACTCCAGAGCAATGTAGGAAAAACTTTTGATTCATAAATTGCTTATTCAGAGGCGAAAATGGGTCTATTTACAGCAAGTGAAACGAAACGGTGTTCAGGACTTCGTGCGAGTTGTACACGTCAGTCTGCGTCACCAAAGCTTAAAATCAAAGGCAACTCACAGGTGAGGCGTGTTTAAAGCTTTAAAGAAGAACTCGAAACTAAGAAATGACTTTGTAGTATATTTGGGACTTTCGGACATGCTTTGAGACACGTGTGTTTGGAAGAATAATTCGCTATTTCGAATCTTCTTAAGTGTGTCGACGGCGTCAAAGAAAAAACACTACTTATAAATGTTATACTTTAGTATCCGTTTCTCGAACATCGGGGCAACTTTAAAGGGCCAAAGAAAAGTTAAAAAACGGCTGAATTTCAGCAAAAGCAGCGTGCCTCCTGCTAAAAACTCGTCAATTTGTTGTCCTCCTTTGATAAAATTTTCGTTTGAATATCAAAACTACATTAGTTATGTAATTCTCTAGAATGTACCATACACTGAACACCATATGTGAATTTGTGGCTCGTAGCTTATTATTAATAAGATCCGAAAAAATCGAAGCAAAAAGGTAAGTCTGCATGTAATTAATTGCTCTTTCGGTGGGGAAAATTTCTACTACAGAATTACAGACGATTTGGACATGAATGCTTCGAATTTGTGTACTTCACAGTAAAGAAAAGATGTATTTTAATCATTTTGTCCGCAATACAAATATTCATTAGCATATTAAGTGGCAAAGATGAGTGAAATGCATCCTTTTTTCCTCGTTTTTCGTTCTTCACTCCTCACTCCTCGTTCAGAGATTTCAGAACAGTCGTGCAGTTCGAGCCTGGGGTATTTTTTATCTTGTCTCGTTGCAAATTTACCATGGAGAAAGAACCTCTGTAAAGCTTCACCAGTGCTTGAATATATTTAGCCCACCAATGAATATTTGTCACGGCGTGTTCGTCTCAATTTCCGCCTAGCCGTCCTGAGAATCGTAAACGGTTGTGCGCTTTAGATACTAACTCACTCCCAGAAAGCGTTGCATTTTCGTTCAGTTAATGCACATATATATTCAGCATGATTATTAGATCATATTTCTAGTAATGAATGGCCTAGAGGTCAATTAAGGTGAACTTTACGGAACAGGAGGAGGAGGTGTGGAGGGCGCTGGACTTTATCAAATCATCAATATTTTTTGAAAATTCTGGCTGGAATTTTTAGAATTTTAAACTATACGTGCGAGAAACCCTGAGTAAAGTACATGTATTGTGATGAAAATCTCAATTAAGGAGGCTGGATATAGTTTCTTTGGCGCGTGCAGACTGGGTTCTAATTTAACCGGGACTTTTAAAAGTTGCAAAAAAAAAAAAGAAAACAAACACGAACAAACAAACATGGCCGCCGCACTTACACCAGAATCATTTTTTCATCTGCCTAGTAGACCATGTTTTACGCCTCTAGGTAGGCTGCCTACACCTTTTCTGACTTTATTGGTAGTGTGTTTCAAAAACGGAAAGCTACAACACTCTCAAGTGACCAAAATACGCGTGAATCCGGCCGAAAACACGATCGCGATCGTCGGAGCTATTTTCCCCTATCGTGGCTGGTTTCCGGAACACTAAATAGATGCTACCTACATGCAATATCAGCAGCTACGCTTCTCGCCTAAACAAGTCACTGTCAAAACTGTGAATGGAGAGAGAACTTTGTTCAAAGAGAATGTTCCAGTACACTCCTGAGCGAAGGTCTTCAATCTTTTACCACTTTCCTTTCCAGCAGTACGCATTGTCACACCGTTTTAATTGGCCATAATTCTTGTGTGTTCGACACTCCTACACTCCTACGATGTGCTAGAAATTCAAATAGAGAAACATTATCGTCGAAGAAAGTGTTTTTCGCCGATAGCCCTACACTCATCAAAACACTCGCTAAAGGTTGCAACGCTCTTCACAATCCTGATAGAAAACTATGTAAAAGCAATCTCCCTTCTGTGTATCAAGCTGTTTTTTTATGAAGATTTCAACGCACACGATGCTCTGGAAGGGGAGCAGGGTTGGCGTAGCCTTCCACCAATGTGTCCCGGGTTCGTTTCCCGGACCCGGCGTCATAAGTGAATTGAGTTTGTTGGTTCTCTACTCTGCTCCGAGAGGTTTTTCTCCGGGTACTCCGGTTTTCCCCTCTCCTCAAAAACCATCATTTGAATTTATTTAATTTAGAAGTTTATTTGATTTACACACGGCCCCACAAGCTGTTCAGCTTTGAAACACATCGTGTTTAAATAAAGGTATTATTATTATTATTATTATTATTATTATTATTATTATTATTTGATGTACGTGCCCTCCACTGTGTCCTCTTTCAATCCCCGTTGCAGCTAACAAGCGCTGACATTGTAAACAACAGCATGTGAAATCCACCTCCTTCGCTTTCGTAGACATGGACTTTCTTGACGGACGCCACGAACGCATGTAAACTTTCGAAGACAAGCTCTATTCACAGTGCGATAACTGGCTCCTCGTCAAAGAAAACATCATTCAGAAAATTGCAGAAAGCGGTCTGTGTTACGATGACTTAAAAGATCTTTACAACAACGGTGGGAAGGAAGCACTGGTCTCCATTCTTAGCAAATCGCCAACCACTTCGCGTCGATCAGCTCCAAGAGGAACAAAACATCCCGACACTTTGCACAAAATAATCTAGCACTTTGAAGGAAAATAAAGCAGCAGCCATTTCCAGGCGCAATCCACCCAGAAGGTGAACCTCTCTTAGCAAAATAAAGCTCTATAGAAGAGCGCGAAGGACGTTCGGCGAAGAAGACGTCCAAATCCTCGTGGCGTCCGTGGCAAGTGACGTGGCGTGACACAAATGTTGCATATGCGCAATTGCCCATCTTGTCGAGTCGAAATTTTTGGAAATTTGAAACTTTAGACTTACGTATTTCCGTTTCCGCTCGGTGAATTTTTTTTATTTTTGCACGTTAACTTTGAACGGCTCTGTGCGTGTTTTACAAAATTCGAAAAAATTCTGTCAGAGGGAAAAAAAGTTAACGATGAATTCTAAAAAAGGCCTCTTTTCCTTAAACTTTCTGACAGAATTTTTTTAAACTTAACAGTCAAGTAGACCAAGACAGTCAAAGGACGCATGCAAAATCTAAAATAGATTCACCGTCCAGTTTTTAAAAAAATTCAAGTCAAGTCTAATTTTGGACCCAGCATTGCAAGCCGGCAACGTTTCCATGGCAACGAATTTTTCAATATATTTACAACAAACTGATTCTTCAATATTATCTTTATTTCAGGGGAAAATGTGATCGCGATTCGTTGAAGCTAAGCTTCGTCATTTTAGTTTAAATATCTTGCTTCAGAAAAGGGAAAAACTATATCCAGCCTCCTTAAGTAACCGCTGAAAAAGGTAAGACTCAGGCGAAAGACTGATTGAGAAAATAGTGCAATGTTTGAGCAATGAACAGTAATGGAGCTATTGACTTATCAGCTTTTGTATTATATCCTCAAAACTCTTCTCCCCAATGAGAAAATTTTTGTATTTTGAGTCTGATTTCTATCAAGTTAGGGAAGGTACGTTTTTTATTGGGTGGGGTGGGCCGGGGTATTTTAGAAATTTTTTGCCAAAAAAGTCGTGGCCACTTTCCAGATTGGATTAATGCATGACCCTTCATAAATGCCTAAGAAAAAGGATCTGACCTTCCCCCCACCTCCTCCAAGACAAAAACAACCGGAAGTTAAAATAACTGACCGGAAGTGTTGCTCACATAACGGTGTCTGCGCACAAAGCAGTTAATTGCGTGGCGTTGCATGGTGAAAACTTGAAAATGGGCAAGGATGTGCGAGGAATAGGAAGAGGGAAATGCGCTTGTGGAGAATGCCAGGATTTCATGAGGTCAGATGGAGCAACTTGTGGCTATTGTGGCTGTTTGCCGACTCGCCATTCTAAAAAGGATGCCTGCTACTCCTCTGACTCTGTTGGTAGCACATCGGGTGCGGGTACAAGTGAAAGTACAAGTCCAGAGAAGTGGAAAGATGAGAATATGGGGAAGTTCCCGAACCCAAAGGGCGAATATACTGAGTTCTCAAATAGCATTTTGTGAGAAAGGTGAGCTTTATATTAATAATAGGCGAATGTCGTGTAAAGAGGGAAGTGGCAAACTATGTAAATTTTGCGGGAAGGATGAGACTACCAGCGCTCCACTTCCAACTCGACGACCATATCCCGACTATGGCAAGCTACCAAACTTCCATTATCTCTCTTGGAGTGCAACTCCCACCGATGGCCGTGAGCCGGATGACTTCCAGCCTCGAGCTCAGATTAAGCGATTGTTTGAGGAAAGTGAACTAGTCAGTGAGGACAGTGAGGCTATTAGAAGGTTTTCAGATTAATACATTGTCCCCGAAAAGCTTGTAGTGGAGTATATTGAGCACCTTGCCCAAATAAAAATGCGCAAGGAGAAGAAGAAAGAGGAGTCTGAAACTGGAGCGAATGGAACGGCTGAACCGGGAGTACAATGACATTGACTGGGTTGGACTGTACAACTCCGATAAGCTGTCGTCATTGAGGGTGGACGAACTATCCTTGTACTTTTCTCATCACAAGATCACCTTCAACGGGAAGAAATCTGAAAAAGTCGCGATGATAAAAGCGCACATTGGTACCTTGCTGTACAATATAATGGGGCGTCAACAACCTCGGAAGCCCCCACTCAGAAATGTACAGCAACAAGTGACCTCGTCACTTTCCGAGGTGGAGACTGACTCGCAAAGTGATGTGGTAGATCGAGTTGTCGGCTCAAGCCCGAGTAGCTCAAGCAACGAATCGACACCGGACACTAATTTTATACCAGAGCCCCGCGCGGAAACATTACCGACGTCAAATAATGGACGAAAGCGGACACGGGTCGAGAGAGACAATTACGTTAGTTGGGACATGATAGTTTTTTGACATAACATTTCGACATCTGTTTAAAATGATGTAGATTGATTTAAACTGGTAGCTTTGCTTGTATATATAATTTTTAGGTTTCTGTACACTTCGCGTGTTTGGTAACAAATAATTAAAAGTCAACTAACCGACAAGGAGTAGTTTTTTCCTTGCTGAAAAAAAAAAAACCTATGACCCTCCCCCGGCTGCGTATCAAACAGGTTTGACCCTCCCCGATTTGTAAAATATTTATTAATGACCCTCCCCTCCGAAGCCCCGGCCCACCCCCCACCCAATAAAAAACGTACCTTCACTTACTGCCGTCATCATTTGCAGCGCCCCCGATCGGCCTGTAATTTCTTCGGTATTTCTGGATTGCATTTTGCTTGAAAGGCGCGGGACGACAATTTTTTCTTCAAAAACAGTAAATGATCTTACGGATAATATTTTTCACTCCAATCGGCATTTAATCTTCGAAGATTTACCTTTGTTCAGTCAGTAAGCGGCAAGGAAAGTAATTATAGGTTTTCTCTGCAATGGTGTGTGTAAACCTTGACTAAAAAACACGCTAAAAACACTACAACACCAAAAACCTTTATGTTCAGTGAGACACTTCAACTAGACACAAGGCAATTTAATGTGGCTTTTTCTTGTAGAATTTATTCGGTCTCTGTTGTGCAATTTACGGTTCAAATGTCCAAATCAACAGACTTGCAAAGACTTAACAGTACGGTAGAAGTCAAAACTTCGCTTATCGTTATACAACGAACATATTCGGGAGAATACATATCACTGAATGAGAGGAAGTTCCATCGATTATTGTAAAAAAATACCTCACCTTTTAATTTTGTGAAAGACCCCCTTGACGGATTAAGGTTATAACTACAAACGGTTTTCAGGCCGTGTGTCAACCTATTTGATAACACAAAACTCATTTTGAAATCAATAAGTTATTCACTGGCTTGAGGTCGTGACCGAAATCTTTGCTCAAAAATACTGCCCAGCTAGCTAGGCGAAGCATGTACTCTGCGACTTACAAACATGCCCGTCTAGCGTCTATCGTCTACCCTCTACCGTGTACTATCTACAATGTACAATCTATTGTCTATGGTCTGAGTTTTAATGTATAATCGTACTAAGAACCAATCGAACAAAGGTTGATAGTTTCTAAAGAAACTGTTTGGGCTGCGTCGGTGGGGGTAACGAAATAATTTGGATATATCAACAAAGTTGAAATGGTAAATTGGCCACCGTAACGATTACAAAAGCTGACGTTTCGAGCGTTAGCCCTTCGTCGGAGCGAGTAGAGGAATTGTGGGTTGTGTGTGCTTTTAAGGGCAGAAAATGGAGCTACGTTATTGGTGGGAACATGGCAACCACTAAGTGGTAACCATTCAGTTTAATCCATCATTCTTAAAAACTTTCAATTACTTCAAAACGATCCAGAGACAAGCACTATCTTTTCGCAGCCTCCGCTCATTTCATTCAAACGCGACAGAAACATATAGGCAAGTTTTTGGTCAGAAGTTCTTTCAGACTAATGACCAACCAGGCACTTTTAAATGCGCTCGTGCACGATGCAAAACGTGTCCTTTCATTCACAACACTGATGAAATATCGAGACCAAAACGATCCATTACGATCAACGATCACTTCACGTGCACCTCCGCCAATGTAATCTATTGCATAACTTGCACTTATTGCAAAAAGATATACATCGGTGAAACAGGCAGAAGACTAGGTGACCGATTCCGGGAACACCTTCGAGACGTGGAAAGGAATGACAAGGACACGTCGAAATCAGTCGCTAGACATTTTAATTTACCTAATCATTCTAAGCAACATATGGCAATCTGCGGTCTTTCCTTACACTTAGGTAGCACGGAAAGCCGTAAAACTCTTGAACAAAAGCTCATCTTTCAAACCGGCAGTCTAAATCCCACAGGGATCAACGAAAGCTTTTCATTCCACTAATTTATTCGTGTTTTTTTTGTTGCCATGTTCCCACCAATAACGTAGCTCCATTTTCTGCCTTTAAAAACACGCACAACCCACAATCCTCTATTCGCTCCGACGAAGGGCTAACGCTCGAAACGTCAGCTTTTGTAATCGTTACTGTGTCCAATTCATCATTTCAACTTTGTTGATATATCCAAATTATTAAGTACCAATCGGATAGCTAGATTCGTGAACGTGCCCTCTGACGACAAAGATATAATAAGGAAAGCTCTATGAATTATAGATGTTAATAAATTATACTGGTGAGCTTGAAAAAAGGACTTTATCCTATTGTGTGGCTGGCACCTGTGGCTCGCTCGCTTTGGGATCGCACTCACCTATATTTTTAGCACCATACTCCCTTTACCAATTTATAACAGGGTAGAGGGGAAAATTTAATTATCAGGTCAGGGGACTTACTGCGCGAGGCAAGTTTGCAACGGCGGATGTACATCTGCACTTTGGTGAAAAAGGTTAGGAAGACGCAGCATATGCTTCGATTGAAACACTTTGTGCACGAGCGAAGTGGGCATGCCAGACGAAGTAAGACGCAGTGTGAGCACGCGAGACCCGGTATAAAGAAGAATTACGAGTAATCAAGGCCAATTAGATTAACTAACCAACAATTTACTCTGTGAAATCCATCTCGGTATAGTGTACGGCGTAATTCTTCGACCGATTCATGATAACCACCTTAAAGCAAAGCTTGGAGCCGTCTCTTTGTAAACAATTCTGGAGTATCTGCTGTCACTCTAGCAAGTTTCAAACGGTGTTCATCTGGTGATATCTTAGTTGTATTTTTCTGGTACCACATCAAAACATACATTAGATCGATAAGGGACCGGTCGCACTAGGCTGACAACATTTGTTTTGCTTCACCAAAAATCTCGACAAAACGTGTCTCCGCCAAATTTTCAATGAATGAATGAATGAAAAACTTTATTGACATCTTCTTTGAGAAGGTAGCTGAGGGGAAAGGTCCCCTCTACTATTTGAGGACACCTAGTAACGCTATCTAAAATGGATAAGTAAAATAAACAGATAAATTACCTTTTACAAATTTACTCTTGATATATCTAAAACTTAAACTAATAGTATAGATTACTAGAATGTTGGACAGATCGGCCTTGCGAATGAAAAGTTTAAATTGCTTTAGGAATGAAATTTTTCTTGCTTTAGATGAAAGTTTGTTGCATAGTTTGGGTCCGGTATAGCTAAGGGAAAATCGGGGGAAGATAATTTGTCAATCCCGGGCGCACTAGAAAATAGCACAATATTTGTTTACCACTAAATGTCAATCACATAGATATAACAACTGAGCAGTACTTGGACTACTTGGATCTGAGGATTCAACTTAAACGTAAACTTGGAGCCATAATAATTGTATCCTTAGCATCCTGAGTACTGATTGTCATGCGGCATCTCGAGCTACAAATCTGCCATCTTCACCGTTTGATTGTCCCCTAAAAATTGAATATTTTGGGGGCCTTTTGCCCTAAAGACTCGCATTTAAAAAGCGAGATCAAATCTTTTTCAAATTGTGGCTTGTCAACTGAAAAGTGTCAGATCTGACGCCTAGCAAAAATTTGTCCTACTCCGAGACAGGACGACGGCGCTTTTGAAGATTCCAGAGTGATGGATTTAACTGAGTGGTTACCACTTAGTGGTTGCCATGTTCCCACCAATAACGTAGCTCCATCTTCTGCCCGTAAAAGCACACACAACCCACAATTCCTCTACTCGCTCCGACGATGGGCTAACGCTCGAAACGTCAGCTTTTGTAATCGTTACGGTGGCCAATTTACCATTTCAACTTTGTTGATATATCCAAATTATTTCGTTACCCTCACCGACGCAGCCCAAACAGTTTCTTTAGAAACTATCAGCCTTAGTTCGATCGGTTCTTAGCACGATTATACATTAAAACTCAGACCATAGACAATAGATTGTACACTGAAGATAGTAGACGGTAGAGGGTAGACGATAGACGCTAGACGGGCATGTTCGTAAGTCGCAGAGTACATGCTTCGCCTAGCTAGCTGGGCAGTATTTTTGAGCAAAGATTTCGGTCACGACCTCAAGCCAGTGAATAACTTATTGATTTCAAAATGAGTTTTGTGGTAGCGAAAGTGTTATCAAAGAGGTTGACACACGGCCTGAAAACCGTTTGTAGTTATAACCTTAATCCGTCAAGGGGGTCTTTCACAAAATTAAAAGGTGAGGTATTTTTTTACAATAATCGATGGAACTTCCTCTCATTCTGTGATATGTATTCTCCCGAATGATATGTTCGTTGTATAACGATAAGCGAAGTTTTGACTTCTACCGTACTGTTAAGTCTTTGCCAGTCCGCTGATTTGGACATTTGAACCGGGCGCACTTGTCTTACTGGGCTGATGACAGTTTTTTTTTTTTTCGCAAAATAACCAAAGATTTGCCTAGTGTGCCCGAGCCCTAACTAATGTTCTTTCCATCTTGTCAGCCTAATTAGCGACGTTACCTTTATCCAGTTATTAGTGGGTAAAAACTGATATCCGGCTTGATAAAAGGAGTTTTCACAACAACGGATCTTATTAAGTCAGTAAACCGATAATTGGCTTCTAATTACGGAATTACCGAAACGTTTTTAACCATGATCTGGACATACAGTTTATTTAAAGATTGTTTTTGCATTCATGTGGTAAAAAAAACCTACGCCATTTCAAAGAATTTTTCAAAATATCATTTAAGTTAGGTTTTTGGATCAATCAATTAAGATATCCTCAAAGCCTCATTTTGATGGCTGCATCACTTACCAGAAGTCGAGCAGTGAAGTGGTTGCCTCTCGTGACATACTTAGTCAGCCCTTTTTACTGAAATATTTTCATTTGAAGCCCTGGAAGGCTGCCACGGAAAAGTAATCCGTCCGACATCGGTGTATAGGCGGTTCCGATTTTATATCTTGCTACCATGCTGCTATGTAATTAGAAAATTGCCGTATTATTAGAAACCTAGGTTAAGGAGGATTTGTGGAGATCGCTTTGAGAGAGGTTTCATTGGAGCTCATCTTGCGTGGAAGGGGCGCTTTCACACCTTTTTTTCCTCGTCAATTTGAAGGGAAGCAAAACTCTTAGGTCGATACAAGAGCTATAGAAATGAATAAAAAGTCGCGTGAATAAAAATCCCACGGTAATTTAAAATCACAGAAAATAATGATCAACATGTCATATACAGCATATGTATCGACAAACACAAAAATTATGTCATGATCTTACTATTAAGTTCTATTTTGTATCATTAGTGAAATGACACCAATTTGCAAGGATATCGCATCTAAAGTAGAAAACCTAGCTATCATCTTTATCGGAATCGTCAGATTCGTACGAATTCCTTAGAATGTCTTTCCTGCAGTCGTCAAAGTTGACATTTTGAAAATAAAATTTAAGCGACAACCGTTGAATCGCCAAATTTAATGCTCTGTTTTCATATTTGCCCATGGAAGTCGCGAAAAGAAATGAAACACTTAATCGCGAAATTAAGTAGCTATAAGGTATCTTGAATATCAGCGACGTATTGAAATTTGCGAATGGATTTAGAATTTTATAGTTGCATTAATTATGGAATTTGTACAGAGTTGGGATATCTTACTCTACATCAGCATGTGTGCAGAAATTTAGAATGTTAGAGGGCACAGATCAAACATAAATTTTTTTTAACACAATCAGTTCCATAAGGATGTTAGTTTTACTTGTTAATTCACAAACATTGAATGCCAACGGATGATATAATCCAGCTTTCCTAAAGAGATTAGTAACTTTTTTTTATCTCCATTTGATTGGGTTGTTGTTTTACTATTTTTCTTTTTTCATCCCTTTTTTCCTCCACAGAATAACTCTCCCTGATATCGAAGGAAACTGCAAATACTGTTGCATTTGTTGGGGCAAGAAAGCATTAGGTAAGCAGGTAAAGCCTGCTTAAATCCTTGCATTTGTTGGGGCTAGAAAGCTTTAGGTAAGCAGGTAAAGCCCGCGTAAATCCGGTTTCCGTAGCATGAAGCGACTAGGAGTATTTTTAATTTTCCACCCCCTGGATGGAATGCTAGTCCATCACATGTTTACCCTCAGTATTAAATTCGCCGTTGCCCATATATACTTCAAGATGGAGAGAGGCACTGTGGGAGGAAAGTGTTTTGCCCAAGAACACAACACAATGTCCCCGGCCAGGGCTCGAAACCGGACCACTCAATCCGGAGTGGAGCGCACTAATCATGAGGGCAGCGCGCCTCCTGTAGAGGTAATCATGAACCAAGCTGGCAGGAATATGACCCGTGTGGAGGAATGAATACGGATTATCTCCTCAAGAAAATCAAAGGATGATAAGATTGGTAGCTCCGATGGGTCATTAAACAACCAAGTTATTATAGAATCAAAGATGTAAACTCGGAATATCGTAAACCCTCTAGGTATCCAGGGGCCATCTTAATTTCCAAGGCCTCTGAACAGGTGAGTGTGAACCTTTGGTTGTTTTTGTGTATGTGGGGGTGTAGGGAGGAAGGCGAGTAGGCTGGAGGGGGCTGAAAAACAAGAATATTTTCAATGAAATGCTACCTGACGGAAACAAAGAACAAAGCCACTACATCTGTGAAAGTGTCTTGACCTAGAAAAATAAACAGTTCTTCCCGGCTACGTGATCCTGCGTAAACAGGTAACGCCCGCGGGGCAACACTGAACACTGAACCATGAAAGAGCGTCCACGTATTATGTCAACACGCCATGTTCTAAATTAAGAGAAATATAGTGATGTTTTCCTTGAAGAATTTGGTTGTAGGTCGTGACCCCGGCATACAGTTGGGTATCTCACACAGGTAAGCGACATTCCTTAGTTCTGTGGTCAAAGTATGTCATTTGTTGTAGAAGTTTACGTTTAAGTAAATATTTGTAAACATCATGACATTGTATCTAAAATTTTTGTCATTCCATGTGGTCAATTATTTGTTTTCTGAAAGGCTTCTTGAATATTGCAATGCATCTATGGTCTCACTACCTTACGGAACATTAATTTACGGCGTTCGAGGCATTCTGCCGAGTGGAAAAAAGTAAATCAGTAGATAGAAAAGACGTCGATAAATGCCAACATTGCCCAGCAAGATAAGCAAAGAACTGGTTGAGACAGTTTTTTTATCTCTTCAAGAATTGTACGTGAGCATGCAAAAACTAGTTCCACCTAAGCCATTTGTTTGTTCGTTAAAGGCATTCGCGTGAAAATATTTTACATTTGACATGGGTTTAGACTGACTCTTAGGGAAAAAGTGATCAAACTTAAAGGAAAATATCATTTCCTTAAATCCTTTCAACATCAGGTGCTTTGAAGTATTAGTGAAAAATACAATAACTTTTTCATTTCGAGAGTCCAATAATAGCCTTACCCTTTGTAGACGAAAACAAGGAAAAAAACATGTCACACACATTGATTCTTGGACAGCCCTCTTGATAGTTGGAAGTCGCAGCATCAGCAGAATCATTTTTTTTCCGTTTTGGACATCAGAAATTTGAAAAGGTACCCATCTTCTTAAAAAAACCTACACAATTCAGAACTGCGGACCACCAACACTGAAGACTAGTTATTCACGGTCCATCAGTAATCAGCCTTCATTGGGTTCTTTCAGTTCTTTTAATTATACCGGACATGTCAAAATAGTGTTAGAAACTGAAGGTTTGCGGCCGATTTCAAAGTAATTCACGCACGAAATTATTATTGGGGTCTCCTTGCCTCGTGTCAGTGGCAATAAGAAGTGATAAGTTCAGTAATTTCTTAAGTGCTCTTATTTACTCCTTTAATTACGAGCCCCCGTAATCCCCAAGTCAAGTAAACCGTAGCAAAGAAGGTTAGGCAGTGCAACAGGATTCCATCGAATGGAATCGAACTGTCATGACTTTTAGTGCCTTTTGATGGCTGCATCGTCCGACGTAATTGATTAGTTCTCAGTAAATTGAGATCTTTGAAATAGTTTATAGTTTCCTCCCTTTTGCTCGAAAATAGATATCGGGAAAAAAAACACTGGATTAGCATGGATTTAATGATGGACTTGTTAATTAGATATGTTACGCAACATTGGATTAGCGAGGAAACCTCTGATAGGCTTGTTAACTGGAGATATTACGCAATCTGAAATATCTCGTCCTAAATTGAAATATTGCCTTTTATAACTACATCCGATCATCAGCAGACGGGGCTTTTAACTTTTCGTATTTGGCTATTTTTTTTGACGGTCACGCACTACTGTTAGCGGCGCCGTGTGTGTGTATATTTTCAATAGAAAACGAAGAGAGAAAACAGGATGCTGGGTACTTTTGATGTCTTTTCGTTTCTCTCAATTGTGTATAGCATGAACATTTTAGAAACCTAAAAGGACGAAGACAAAGGATCGCCTGAACTGTGCACTACTCAAAGTTTCGTTCAGGGACCGTTCATGCCTTCGTCTGATTAATTTAACCACAATTTAGGGCTGGGGTCTAAGGGTCAAAATTGTTCTGGTGTTTATTAAAGATCCTGAAAAATGTTTGATGTTCAATCTTTCATCGATCAGTTTTGCATATATAGAGGTTGAAGATAGGGGAGATGCTCTTTGAAGAAGTGCAATTTAATCCTTGCTCTGCCTTTATGATGTCTCATGCTCTTTGAGCAATTAAAGAACCCGTCTTCCCGCTAAAATTCGCACCTCTCGCTTGTATTTATTACCCTCTCTTGTTTAGAAGAAGTTATTGTTGGGTCCTCTTCAATTGTTTATATTTTGGTTGATTGGAATTGACTCCTGTTGTCCAGACTTTTATCCAAATCTTTTCGGGTAAAGATAGCAGAATTGGCGTCACGTTGGCACTGCGTGGGCCCTGTGCTGTTTCCTCTTTTCAAAATAGACGTTTCCGAGTGCTATATTTAAATTCTGGGATACCAAGAATGGAATCATTGTCTCCGGCTTAATATATCTTTGTCTATAAATCCTTCCCTTTTTCATTATTTCTTTCAGGGTCAATTGATTTCTTACCTATTCAGTATAACGGTTGTTCTCACCAAACGCATGGCAGCACCATTGAATGAGAAGGTCAGTATATGTTCTTATTTGGTATGATTAGAAACTGAAGCGGGCAATATTGGCCCCCTTTTGACAGCCGACTAGATCGTAGGGTTTGCTTCATCTTGCTCGCTCGTAGCAGGGGGTTTTTGCTAAGTGTTTTTCGGTCCAATAGGTTTACATTTTAACGCTGTTGAACTCGAGAATCCCGCTGACCCTAGATGGCTCGAGAAACTTTCAAAAACTTGCAAAACTTGAACGCAAATAAATCTTCGTCAATAACCACCAAAAAGAAAGGATGCCCAAGGAAGTCCGAAATCCAAACCAAGTTTAGTAAGAATTATCAATCTCGTTTACCATTGAAACCGTTGGAACACTCAAATATAAACAGTAATTCTAATATCGAGCGCATTAAATATAAAAAAAACCCTCGTGTTGATTAACGAATTTTTATGACACCCGAGGGTGCTTGAAGATCTTGTCGAGGCCTTTGGTAGGGAAAACTAGCTGTAAGTAACTTACATAGTTTTCCTTTTCAAACCAAATGAACATAACGAATCCAGATCGTTGGTACAAGCCATTCGATGACGTCAACTGATGTCACGTGATCAAGATTTTTGATGACAAAAAAAATTAAATAATCTGTAGAGACTTCTGGTCTATTGAAGTTAAAAATTGCATTCGCCTGACAACCGCTTTCGCTGCAGCCCTATCGAGGGTCCTTCAATATGACAGTTCTGGAAGGGGCGGTGAGAGAGTAGTCGGGCACTGCGCTCCGTTTTCCGCCCAAAATTCAATCAGTTTGACTCAAACGCTTGCCCCATCACCTCAAGTAATCAACGTTAAACTAGCCAAAAGCTATTGCTTTCGTGGGTATCACGGCCTTCAGGCTTT
Organism: Stylophora pistillata; assembly: GCF_964205215.1. Lineage (NCBI taxonomy): Eukaryota > Metazoa > Cnidaria > Anthozoa > Scleractinia > Pocilloporidae > Stylophora > Stylophora pistillata. Next base: position 9,628,321 of record NC_142525.1, read on the forward strand.
TTTGGGTTACATCTCATTTCTGTTTTGGTTATACAAAACTGAGTGGATAGGCGTTCCTGCTGTCTTCAGTCCTCTCAATTACTCCAAATTAAATACCTATCGATACTATTCTCCAACTTTTGTTGTTGAAAGACTTCAGAGAGATCATAGTGACCTTGTGTCTCCGAGGAAAAGTATGCACAGACAATTTAAACTGAAGGGAAGATTTCCTTCATTAGGATGTGAAATGCTTTAGCGTGATAGACATGTTGGAATTTAGTTCCATTCTCTTACTCTCTGAATCTTGATCACACCAAGGCTTTGCAGTTTGTATTGTGTATCGTATGAACATTTCTTAAAATTTTGACTCTAGAATAAATTGAAGAGATATCCCCTAAAATTGTCGATACTAACAGACAAATCAACACGATTAACGATAAGGATGACCGATAGAATAGATTCATCCTATTGAACATCCCGGAAAATTAGAAAAAAAAAAAAAATTTCTTCTCGAATGTACCTGCTGCGAAATTCCTCGATAGTAAAGGTAACACCGGGTTAACGAGTTACTTTGGCACTCATTTGGGTCTAGATGGTCGTCATTTATTTTCCATACAATAGTGAGAATTCTTTTTCTAAACATTTCGCTCAACCTTTTCGCTGTGATGACACAGGGCGACACATAATCGCTTACGTGTAGAGAGGTGTAGCAAAGGGCAGCCAGACAGCCGCCAGTCTTAATCTCAAATTAGCTCTAAGTTTATTGAATGATTTACTGTATCTGTCATTAATGTCGCCCACATCCGGCGATAAACCTGACTTATTGGTCGTCAAAGACCCCTGCGGAGGTGAAAATATAAAAAAATTGTTTTCGAAGGAAACTGGTATTGTAGGACCTATTAAAGTGCAGTCCTCGAAAGAAATTTAGCCGCAGCTTTTTTGTTTTCCGCAATCTTAAATCTTGCACGCCTAACCGTGGAAGTTACGAAATGTTATTCGTAACAGTTATCAAAAGGAGTCATAAAGGATCATAAAGTAAGGCGTAATCAGTGCTTGATAACTCTTGGACCATAATTTTGCCTAGGAATCCACAGTGTAAATACGGGAAAACAGATGTGTATCAGTCTGAAAATTTAAACTATGACGAATGTACTTCAATTCTAGTGTCTTCTAAAAATCCAGTCAAAACAAGGTTAACACTTATTAACCTCAAAGTTTGAAATATACAATATGGTTAGATTAACAGTAAATTCTATATTGATCGTACAACAGGCAGGCCCAATGGTACTAAGCTGCCTTGCTAGTGTCTCAGCTTGATATTTTAAGTCTATTGCTGTTTTTTTCCTTAACAATGAACGTAACAAGATGTTATTTTTTGAACAATTGCCACCATAGAAAAAAAAAAAAAAAGTGAACGAATAAATGAAGGGCGCCAAAGGGCGTTAATAATATCCAAACAATTAAAAGTATTTTTGATAAAACAGGCAGTCACTTGCTAAGCGCTGCAGTTTCTTCGCTGCTTCGTTCCGCGCGTGTACTTGGTTCATTGGTGTTCCCCCAACCAAATCTCAGGAATAGACCACCAAGCGACGCTTTCGAACAGGTAACCCTGTTTTTAAACCGTCATTGACATAATCTTTCACTTTTTCTGGCTTATTACCATTTCGCAATTTTTTCCTTTTTTTCTTTTCTATCGTGTCGCCTCTCTGATGATGAGCGGTTAAAACCGCCCCTTTACTCTTATATACCACGACTTTTATGTCGCTGAAGGTGCGGAGGTTTTCAGTTTGCTTTCGCACAATACCAGTCTTTATCAGTGCGAGTTTTTTCCTTCTAAATTTTGTACCTCTTTTACAGCCATTTTGGAGAGAAACAGTTACTGGGACTAAAGTTTATTTGATATTCCGCCTGAGTGAATTATACAAAATGTCTGAGCTCTAGCTTTTCCAAACATTTCTGGGGGCGTGCTATTTTAATTTGTATGCAGAAACATTTCAGCGGCTGGGAGTGTTTAGGAAGAAGATTTCAGTCTTGCTGAGTGCTTATTTCATTTCATCTATTGCCTCTGCAATACGCACATCATAAGAGAAACTTTACCCCCATAACTTGGTGTATAATGTTGGTTCTTATTCCGACATATTCTTCACCGAAGGCAGATAAATGTCAGCGTCTATTTTGATAAATTATTGAGTCCTCGATAGTTGCGGTTTTTATATTTGTTCTTAACTTCTCTACTTTCCAACAAAAATTGAACCGCATGCCATGTTCGCCTTCCAATAAAATTAAACTCAATCTTGTTCAGTAAGACAACATGACAGTTAAGTCAGCGCAGAAGTTTCAATGAAGCTTATCTTTTAGCAGTCTATGGCCAGCAAGACTGAATGGTTTAGAAAGTAACATCCTGTTCGGCTGGGAATTTGTGCAATAGTCTGCACTGCATCCGAAATTCCCTAAATTTAGCTTAACGAAAGTTTATCCACTCTTTCTAGAGAATATGGCTTTGTATTCCTTCTCATTCGCTATCGAAGTTTAGGACATGCGAATCTTTAATATTATAAATTGTGACTTTCTCAAATGTTCGTTTTTGTCTTGTTTGTTCTTAATTTTTCTACTTCCAAACAGAGGTGGAAAGATGCTTCTGCCACCATCAAAATGCCTCACACACTACAGTGTTACCCTAGGCTTAAAGTATGCTCATGTCGATGATCTCGATAGTTCGCTGCAAATGATCCTGGTTCTTTTTTTTACAATCTGTTTTTCGATCAATTTAGATGGTTCAAGTTTACTGTTCTTTTTATTCTGAGAACTTGTGATGTCGTCTTTATTGCTTTTGTGGTACCCAAATGTAAACAGGGAGTTTTACAATGCAGAAATTCCTCCGCTTTAGATACAAAAAGTGGCCCCGTATTAACTCCGAGATGGCAAATGAAACTCTTTTTGGATCAATTTGCCGCTTTTCAATGTTGTATTGTCTCTCAGAGCACATTTTCTGGTTCCTGACAATAAGTGAAGCCTCTCTCTACCCCCCTAAATAACATCCCTTAAAAAAATGTTACTCAAAAGTACACGCTGATTAGCCCAGGAGATTCACTGAAGAATTTTTTTTTGATAATCCGTTTAAAATATGCTAAATATTTACCCTTCTCTCTTTGAAGCTATCAGCATCCTTTTTCAGCCAGAATTGCGTATTGTCTGAGACCTTTTGTCACTGTTATATGGCTATTACTCCCCTTGTGATATTGGGATAATAATTCAATACCTTTGTTTTTCAGAACTACTGATATTGTATTAATTCCCTAATTGTGATAAGATTACCTGACATTTTCCAGATTTTTTTTAGATCTGAAATAATCACGATAATGCTTCCTGCGAAATAAAATGTAAGCGGGAGTAGAACGAAGTTCTTGGCTCCATCAAAAGAACATTGCTCTTCAATTTGATCGCACAACGCTGTGTTGTTGTTACACAGCTGAAGTTCTTTAATCGTATTTCAAAGTCCATTCCTAATTTGGTGTAGAACGTGCTGACGTGTCCGTTATCCACACCCAACAATGTCGCCTTCGCTTTTATTCCCTTAACGTACAAACACGCAGAGCTGCTAATGTTTTGATTAACGGTGAATTTCTATTATAGATAAAGTACTGAATACGTCAAGGATGCCCCTTAAGGTGCGATAGTAGGTTAACTCAGCTTCCATAACGAAACAAGTAAACATCTTTCTAACAATTGTTCGTTGTGTTGGTTCCCCGATGTTTGCGCCAAAATAGTTTTACTAGGGGAATAAATTTTAATGAAGGTAACTAATCTTAGAAGAATAGTGTACTAGAAGCGATTAGCTAGTTAGGTATTGTTTTATAAAGATTTCTCGTTCATGGGCATTTGCGCTGCTGATTTCTGAAAACCTTAATGCACAACTGATATAAATGCTTTCTGCTGTAATATGGGGACTGTATTGTGGAAGTTCAGTACCCTTGCTGTATAGTGTTCGTGTTCCTCAGTGTGCCACCCTTCATCGGCTGAAATGCTGGCTAATCGTTTGCAATAAAAAACAGAGAAAAAGGCAATAGATAACCTTTACAGTTTTACATCAAATGGTGGCTAGAACAAAATATTTATCTCCACTACTGTCTATATAAATATTTTCACATTTAACGTACTGTTTTGTGGAGGACTTCTGCGTAGAAACCTCGGCAACTGAAACATATCCAGGGTTAGTCTAGGCAATGCCGTCTTCATGATTGTAGCTGTAGTCTGCCGATATTCCTATATCTTCGGAATATTTTTTTATTTATTGCTACCTCTGCCTTGTCGAAGCGAGCTTGTCACCACGAAGAAGTCAAATCGAAGTTAGAGCCTGAAACAAAGACTAGATAACGAACTATGAGAGCTGTGAAAATCTTAAAGTTCAGCACAAGCGAACTGATCTACTGAAGTGAGCAATTGCTCTGCTTCAGAAGCTCATACATGTTCACAATTCGCTCTATAAAATTCCTTCCTGATTCCTGTTTCCAGAAACTTATCAAAATCAGGTACTTTTGCCGTGAAATATCGATTCCCCCAGTCGTGAACGCTATGCACTTAAAGAAAGCTCAAAACGTTCTACTTGTGCATGTATCACTTGACAGAGTTCGAGACGAAATTAAAACTTTTTCCGAACATGTCTTGTCATCTTGCGTATTTGGGCAAATGAATTTAACGAAAGGAAAGAGTAAACTATAATGGCAGCTTCTACCTTCAATTACCAAAAAAAGCAGTCTAAACTTAATGGAGAACTTTGTCTTTCTCATCGTCTTAATCTCGAAACAGTGCGAACGAAGGCACGCCGAAAGAAAAAAGGTCTCTCTCACCACAACTATCAACCAACTTATGCTCTGTGCAAAAGCCTGTCGTTCATTCGATCATTTTCATCTTCGTCACAACTACTACAACAGTCTCACACAAGCGACAACAACATATTACAGAAAACATTTTGTTTGATTATAATTTCAGCTACGAAAAGCAAGAGTTAAGGTTGTGCTTTTTTTCCACCATTAACATGCTTCAGCTTACCCCAAGTTGAAGAACCTATCGTCGAATGCAAGCTCGGCTAACACTTTAAGTTCTTTGCTGCGACCCTAACTCGCTATGCCCTCTGTTTAGATAGATCCTCCAATTCTACAGTCTCAGTGACTCGCCTCGAGGTGGTCGTATCTCCTTTTATTTTCGAAAACTCGAATGGTGAACCAGTAGAGCAGGCAGTTTTTGCGTGTGTTCAAGGTTTCCTTTCGTAAGGGGAAGAACAACGAATGAACACTTGCGCAAAGTTCTGAAGATGTTTCTTCTCCGGTTTGTACTTGTGTTGAATGTGACCTCCCTGAACAGTACGTTCGCATTATCAAATTTATTTTGAGGCACGTTTCAGTCCATGTTTTCTCTCCAAGAGTAGCACTTGAGTAGATATTTGTTTAACTCCTACAAATTGAAACTGGATCGTTCTTAAGAGGCGACCACCCTATTGAGTAAACCTGCGCGGACCATTATCTTGAATGCAGCATTGACTGCTATTTGTCACCAGTTGACAATCAGTAGAGTCTACGTTACCAGCGGATTCCTGTCAAGATTTTTAACCACCGGAAATTTGGACTTGTGTTAATGGTTTTGAGGAGATAAGTTTGAGCGAGCTTGGTGTATAGTGTGGCTGTTAGTGGAATTTGTAAAGAATATATTTCAATGAGACATTTTTGAAAAAAATTACCTGGCTTTCCCTTAACATTCCTAGAGCTCCGAGTGAAATAACTTTTCCCACCGCAGTATGCTTTAAATCAATATTACGTCATGAACTTGCGTCATGAACTAAGAATATTGCAAAAGGGTCTCTAATCTTCTTGCAAACACTTAGAAACTTACCCCACGTAGATATTGATATCAATTTATACCGCGCCACTCAGCTAATATTGCATAAGACTAATCTTCCATAGCGCTTACTTTAAGCTCACTGAACTAAACTCTTTAATACTTTCCTATGACCTCGTCGCAGAAAAGAGTGCGATGGGAGGAAAAGGTATATTAGGCCAAACTTTATCAGTTGACAGCGCGAAGTACATCCAGCTATGACGAAAACCGAAAAGTAATAAGTACCCGGTGAAGCTCTAGTTATAGAAGCTATCTTGTTTCGTGACAGACTTGAAAACGGAGAATTGAATGCAACATACAAAACTAGCTTGCAGCTGGTCACGTGGAAATGCCTTTTGTATAAGATTGAAATAATTATTTAGCACTAAAAGTACATTATAAGTCTTCCTTGTAGCCCTTTCCGGCGTCGTCACGCAAGCGAAAACTCCCCCACCAACGGCTGCTCACATTCGAACAACAGTACTTTCCGGAAATTGGCCAATCAGCACTTACCATATTCTGGAAAGCGTTCGCGCCTCATTAATCAAACCAATCACAGAGTTCGTATTATCCGAGCGTTGAAACTGACAAAATGAAGACGCTTTCGACTTAGTGCGAGATACTTTTGGTATTGAGAGCTTGACTTCGCATCAGAGAGAAGCCATAACAGTAATTATAGAAGAGAAAAGAGATGTTTTTATAAATTTGCCCACAGGATTTGGGCAAACAGAACAGCGATCATTATCTGATATTTTCTTCGGAGTTTCGATGACATCAGATTCCAACTTTAGAAACTAACCCTAACGGGCTTCCTGTGAATTCGCGGGAATAAATATATCGCGTGTTCATTGGTTGTTTGTCAGACAATAACTTTATTTTGATTGGATAACACATTACAATGGGAGAGGAATGTTGTTCGAATGTGAGCAGCCGTTGGTGGGGGAGTTTTCACTTGCGTGACGACGCCGGAAAGGGCTGCAAGGGAGACTAAAAGTACATCATTAGGTAGACGAATTATTCGAAGCAGCGACTCAAAAGTATACTTATTTTCTGGATCTATGCTTTTCGTTGCCAAGAAGGGCACGTCTGTATTGTTACGTTTGTTGACTTGGCCTTCTTGGGAAAATTGCGACCTGAAATTTTTTATTTTAGGCAGACTTTTGTGTGAGCCTTACTTTCAACCTCAACAACCACATTTTGTGGGTGAAGACTGTTGCAATGTAAGGTTGTCAAGTAAAAGCGGAGGTGCCCATGTTAGTCCTGAGCAAGGGAGTAAGTTTCTAAAGAAACTGTGGTGCTGCGTCGTTGGGGGTAACAAGGTTGTAAATTGGCCACCGTAAAGAGTTAAAAAGCTGACGTTTCGAGCGTTATCCCTTCGTCAGAGCGAATGGTGAATGGCGATTCGTCAGGGCCCATTCGCTCTGACGAAGGGCTAACGTCAGCTTTTTAACCCTTTACGGTGGTCAATTTGCAATTTCAACTTAGTTGAGTATTACAAAATTAATAAAGGCTGATAGTTTCTAAAGAAACTGTTTGGGGCTGCGTCGGTGGGAGTAACGAAATAATTTGGATATATCAACAAAGTTGAAATGGTAAATTGGCCACCGTAATGATTACAAAAGCTGACGTTTCGAGCGTTAGCCCTTCGTCGGAGCGAATTACAAAATTACCTTAGTCCTGAGCAGTGTGGAACCTTCAAGTTTTAAAAAACTTACAACTTTCATCCACTAGAAGGTTCTCTTATTTAAACATATCTCCCTGAGGTTAAAAACTACTCAACGAAGATGCTGTTCATATCTTTGAATTGTGATTCTTCACTATCGTCATGTTTGTTTGTCATTGATTATCGTTTGTTGGTCGTCGTTCTTTACTTTCAATTTTCATATACTAAAAGGGCTTCATTAAATCATATCTTCCAGAGGCTAAGAATAACTCAAACGAAGATACTACATAGAAATCGTCTTTGAATCGTTGTTCATCAAAATTAAACGCATGCAAGCAGTTTAAAAACGATGCCTTAATTGTGAGTTAAGGAGCAAGCCGTGTTGGTTTATCGCTTGAGAAGTACGCTGATCTTACAGTAGACTAGGTATATGATGATCATAACCTGCATGGTTTCATTTCCAAGTGTGATTATGTTGTTCGCTTATACTATGTTCATTTTGATTCATCCACCCACAAACTGTCATTTCAAGGGGTTGGCAAGGTGTTTATACGTGACGCGCCCAAAATCAAAACGTAAAACGTGAATTTTTCAGAAAGGCAAGTGAGATTTGAGGGTTTTTCTTTTAAATTCGTGACTCACGAAGTACTGCTCCATGTACACGTGACACATGAATCTTTCTAAAATTTGTACGCGAAACGGGATTACATAAAAAATTCATTTATCATCTCTTCCAAACGATCTTGATAAGCTCTCATTATTTCGAGCACACAAGCATATTGGCTAAAACGCCAATGGCAACAAAAGTGGAATCTTGGTTGGATTCAAATGGGTACAACAACTTATTTGTTTGATTTCGTATTTTGAATGTATTGATGGTAGCTAAGCGTCATTCTTAAAACTGTATATGTGCACGATCCTTCGCAGTAAAGCACTATTTGAGCAATAGTGAAAATCAGACCTGAAAAAAATTTCAGGCCTGTACGGGATTCGAACCACTGACCTCTGCGATACTAGTGCAGCGCTCTACCAATTGAGCTAACAAGCCAGCTGGGAGCAGGCCATCAAATTAATTCGACATAAACCCGTAGATGATAAATCAAACAACAACAAACATATGAAACATATGTATGAACTGCGGTTATGAAACGTATATGTGCACTGATCATCGCCACTATTTGGCGATGATCAGTGCACGTATATGTGCAGTTGATCATCGCCACTGTGTGGCGATGATCAACTTTTTGCATTGTCTGGTATCTCGGACACAATATATCTCTTACGATATTGAATTTAAAGTCTTCATTGCGGTTGCCAAGGTCGCATTTCCGTATTAAGTCGCTTAATTGAGCTCAATGAGATATTATATAAAAAGGAAGCTAGATTAAACCCTATGTGGTGAAAAAATGCACAAAAGTCTAATTTATTTCAGACCAGAAAGTTCCCTGCCTCACCATATTGTCTTTAGTAAGGCGAGGGAAGCCAAACTTACTGAATACACACCGCACACCATATCAAAGACTTCACTTGCTATAAAGTATCAAAGTTACAGACTAATTTGGTCAGGAAAGATCATTTAACAGGTTAGTGGCGACTAATGATGAACGAATGCTTACTTTGAAGTTTTCTTAACTCGAATAGATGTCTCCATTTACTAGACTTCAAAAACGCTTCTTGTTAGGTTTGCTATTTTTTTTTCTTGACCATCCGTGCACAAGCAATAAACTTAGTTCAAAAAGCTTTCGAGATTCGATAAAAGTCACGATCGCTTTAGCCAAGTCGTTGCATTACTTAAAAAAAACCTTCCGTCGGCTTGAGACTGAGGTTTTGTTAGGTCAGATAGCTCACTCACACGGCAGCATAGTCGTAAAGGGCAATCAAGAAGGACTTTATGATATTGCGAGCTTAGGCAGTTTTGAAGGTTGTTTGTGTTCTGTACAGTAGTCCTCTAGTTCCTAACATTTTCTGTTTTGGAGTTACGTCTCTGTTTTAATGGGAATTAACCCTTTAATGGATTGTAGCTCTTTTGTTAGATTGTAGCTCATGTGATCAGAAATATTTTTTTTCAAAAATGGTACAATTACGAAAGATGCAGATGTAGGAAAAGAGCAATTTATTTGAACGTCTGCAAAATATTGGGCAGTGTGCCAGCGAATGCATTTTAGTCTTGGTTTTAAAGTTGGTTTGGAGTTCTCTTTCTTATCATGAATAGCAACTGACGAGATAAAGTTTTGAATACAAGTGATGAGCTCACTCTACTTTCTCTATCTTGATGTAAACATAATTCTTCCGTGAAAACGAGATCAAGTCAGGAAACCATAATCATTATTCCATGAAGCAGTGAGCTAGTTAAGATTTTAAATGGCATACGTCTACAAAGCTGAGTAAATCTGAAAAAGGTTGGTTTGAAAAATCGTTTGGTTCAACCAAGACGACTTCAACTACTGAGCAGAGAGGTGTAATAATCTAAAAAAGTATAAGCCAAATACAACTATACTTGGTTCAGTTAAGCTTTTTGCAAATTAATTCCCTTTAACCTGCTTCTCGTGCTGTCATATCCTCGACCTTTTACTTCAGGGTTGCCGATTTCTTTTCTTTTGCAATTTGATTATGTTTAAATTTGACTGGGCGCACAGTAGGTTTTGTCGAGGTTGTTAATTAAGGGTCCTTGATAGGTTTCCGGTAACCAGAGTTTAGCTTATTTCAAATCCATCATTTTAGGGGTAAAAATGAGCGAAATTCGGGATTAGAACTTGGAACGCAACACAAGTTTGGGCACTTACTGTTTAACCAGGGAATTTTGAAATAAGATATTGCTTTGGAAATAAAATGTATTTGGAAATACGGAGATCTCGTAGGTCCAATCGCAAAATTCATTTAGAAAACGAAACTGTCGTCCTTTAAAGTCGGAAATAGCCGATCAGGGAAGCTGAATGCTTGATAACGGCGTCGTCTAGGGCTAATTATATATAAGGAGCCCCTTTATTGTTACTGTTATTATTTTGAATGCAAGAAATACAAAGTAGCGCAAAAGCTGTGTATAGTGGTAAGGTTTTTATATTCAACATGTACTTCGAAACTTACTCCAAGTCTAATTCATTATTGATTGGTCGTAGATAATCTCGAAAGATCGCTGATAGCAATAAGTAATTGATCATATAGGATTTAAAAAAGGTGGCATACAATTTGCCTAGGAGTTGATAAAAGAAAATTCTGTCCCACAAGTGTGCCAATTAATTGATAATCTCAAAGAAATTTAAGAACTTAAAGAATTTATCCAAAAGTAAGCGTCTCCTACGCGAAGAATATTTTTGATACTAGATGTTTATGTTTGTGGCTTCGTCACCTAAACAACCGATTATCGAGAACACGAGGTTTTAAAATTCCTCGTTGTACTAAATCATTGTCTCGTTTGCAGGTTTCAACACATTAAATTAAAGCGGATAAACAAAAAAATTACTTATGTCTCATCGCTTTTTATAGCTGTTGGACATCGCCCTCACAATTGTTTTCAAATCATTATCGGATAAAGGGTATTGAAGCATTTTTTTCATCTTTCCGATTTTTGAATTCTCTAGAACAGCCTCACACTTAACTTTTTTTAATCAACTGACCCTTGGCTGTTGTTAAGATTTAAAGCTAGAATAGACAGTTAACAACCTCTTCAGATCTAGAAAATTTGGCTACTCATCGCTAACTGGCAGAATTTCCGTTCTATCCTAATATGGGACCTATTTTTAAATAATTCCTAGCATTTCCCACTTGAATGGGCAACTTGAAACGTCTAGGCGTATAAAAATCTAAAGTATCGTGCATCTTATTTCGCACATGTTGTTTTGAGCAGGAGAAAAACACGCCATTCAAAATTTTATCCGCTCAATTTTGATAGAGTCTAATCTCAACGTAATAACGCCCATCCAGCTAGCTAAAGTTACTGAGGAAGGTAAGGAAACTGAAAGTTTTCAATAATTTCTAGTATGGAGGTAAAATGTGAGGGCTAGCTTGCTCAATTCGGGAAAAAATTGGTTTTCTATCAAAGTTGCCGGGATATAGAATTATAAGATATCATGCTAAACTGTTAGAACTTGACGACGATGTTAACCGCAGATTAGCTACACGTGGGTAGATTCTAAAGAGCCAGTACCCTGTTTAGATCTAATGCTATGGGGAATTGGTTTAATTCTTCCTTCACGTGCCATTTCCATGTCGTTGAAAAGCGAAACCAGCTTTTTGAATAACCTGTGTAGCGGCTGATATTGCACTGAAGAGTCTGGAGCGAAGAACTGTCAGCTGGAGTTGGTCCTGTAAATATATTCTCACTGGGTTCCTTCCACTGATCGGCATATTTGTCCCTTCGCTGTTTTGCACTCTGTTCACTTTTATTCCTTAGTAATGTGAAGGAAAGGTATGCTTGAAAGGTTCAACTGAAATACTCTAAAGACACGGTGTTTTTGCGAAAATACCATCGCAAACAGCGAGTTAGTCATACCAGTCCACAAGTTGTCGTGCTCTTGTAGAAAGCTGTACTCGTTTAATCTTTTTTAAATTTTGGTGCAGTGTAAGTTATAATCCCATGGGATACTTACAAGGAGGGTTTCTTCTTCTTTTGTCCTATTGCAATTATAGTTTGGCATGTTTGCATTTGGCTGCTTCAGCATGACTCTTTTGCCACTGCGAAACAATTGTGAAATCTACAATTTACGAGGAAATTTCTCGAAGCTCGCGTGCTTTAACTCAATGAAAACCAGGCCATAATAGTATTTTTCTTAAAAAAAAAGAGAAACAATAACCTTAAAGTGTACTTTGATCTCGGGTAAAGAATGCACTCGATAGGTAATTAATAGAAAATGTTTTATCATTAGGCAATAGTGATGATGAGTGACCGTTCAATGCAAGGCACAAGCAGACATATTTCGGTATAGAAGCAGTATGTTTTCCATTGTGAAATCGAAGGGGCAAAGCTCGATCTAAATTCGGTTAAACATAACTGAGCAAGGTTTTTCACCTTTTTTTATACTTTTGCACAGTTTATCGATCAGCCAGTCGTTTCTTTACGTTTGTTATAGTTGCCGATGTTAAGTAGTTTTCGCTGTAATGGACCACTTATCAAGGGGAGCTATTCATGTATACACTTTCGTCTTCTATCACTCATTTAGGGCAGAGAATCCTTGTGCTTGTGTTGTGTAATTGGTCAAAAACAATATTTCTAAGTACTAAATAGTGCAAACAGATTGCTTAACAGGCATGCTAGCTGACCTTTAGATTTTTTTGCTCAGTGGTAATACGGAGACATCACCCCAACAGAACAACCGGGGCATCGACACTTTTTGAAACAGGCATGTGCAAATTGCCATCCCTGGGCTAAAACGGAGTCGAAATGCCTTTTACTGAACTGTAAAGATGGTCATATGCCCTGCCCCGACACGATTTTTTAATCGTTCACCGGTTTGTCTATCAGTTAGTACCTCTTAATACTCTTGATACCATAAGTCCTTAGGAGATCACGGAGCAAATTGCATCCACTTGGGTATCCTGCCAGAAAAAAATATATGCACTTGGAGGTGTTGTTGCAGTGATGAAACAAAAGCTCATTTTCTGTCGCTTTGTTTTGAACATTATGCCATCCATCGAAATCGGAGGCATAAGTGTTGTTGCAGTGATGAAACAAAAGCTCAATAACTGTCGCTTTGTTGTGATCATTATGCCATCCGTCGAAATCGGAAGCATAAGTGTTTTTGCAATGATGAAACAAAAGCTCATTTTCTGTCGCTTTGTTGTGAAGACTATGCCATCCATCGAAATCGGAAGCATAAGTGCTTTCGAGCATCAGTTAAATTCGCTGAAGACGATGGTGAGAATCCGTGGAGGAAGTCATTTGGTCTTCAATTTCGAAATTACCTCTTCCTAAGCTCTCTATCTCGAGTGCCAGATAGTTAAAACAGTTATATGTTTAGATTTTAAAGATATCTTGATAAGTATTTATTGAAAATAATCATTAACAGCAGGTACGGCAATTGACTCTCTTTTTAGAACGAGAAAAAGCCAAGCATTTATTACGGATAGTGTTACATGCAAATCTCTCAGAAGGATTAATGGTCATGAATTCGGACGGCCATGGATAAACAGAAAGTATTAGAATAAGAATAGTTTTTTGGTCTTCGTGATATCGCCGAGTTATTAAAGATAGTTATTTATCTATTCATCAAAGTTGAACTTTTGGGTGGGTGTCTGTTAACTGTCATGTAGTAAATCCGTGTTAACCTCAGCCAATAATGCTTTTTTAATTTGGCGCTTTAGGACAAAGCGTCTTGTTCATTCTCTTGTCTAATGGATCATTGAGTGCTTTTGTCTGAATTCTGTGGCCTGAGTATCAGGTTTTGCTGGAACAGACGAACAAACAGGAAAAAAGGAACGATTTTATTTTCGTCTCTTTGACAAATGATAAGGCTATTAATTAAAGGGTAGTATTTTATTAGACAATCTATGCAGCGTTCAGTGTGACTGATATCCTTGTGGGTGATAGCACCTCGGTACCCTTTAAAACTAGCAGATTGTCGGTAACCCATGACCTTTAAAAGATTAATCCTTTTAATTGCAAGTGATTAAGAATAAACCTTCTGACCACACGATGGCTTAACTCTAAGAACGGTAATATTTGGCAAATTACCCAAGAAAGAGTCACGAATAATGCTGATTAAAAGAGAATGGGAGTTTTTTCCTGAACCGAAAGAGAAGATGATTTAATGCCAAGCTAGCTACTTCTTACCTAGAGTTGGAATCTAAATAAGCTCGTAATACAGTTACAGGAGACTGAAATCGCATTGTGGCTCGTAAATATCTCAGTTTTTCACTCACTGAAGCTAATGGCAAACGTCATAGGAAATTTTATCCCTTTCCATATTCATTTTCCAAAATGCGTTTGAAGGTGGGCCTCTCAAATTTTTTTTTCGTTTTTTTTTCTTCACCCGCTGATGTTCTGATCTACAGGATAGCGAGTTGTTCCAAGGCTCTGATGAATTTGGTTTAGGTATTGGGAAAAAAATATATTGCAATGACCTATTGCAGTGTAAGACGGGTCTTTTCAATTATTTCTTCTTAATTAAGAAACGCACGATACTAATCAAGTTTCCATCTATCTTTTCTTGCTGATGTCTTATCAGATTAACGCACGAGCACAAGGCGTTAGATAACAATCGTACTAACAAGTACCATGAAAGTCTCCCGAAGGTGTTTTTAGCTTGTCCCCGTGACAATAAACTGATAAAACGCCATCACGTGCTGCCAAATATATAGAGATATGCTAGTGATAAACCCATTCGTCTTTGCTAATAATCGTGGTTGTCAATCAATTTAGCTGCCTTTGTAAAATGGTGGATCGGGAATGCTGAATCTCAATCGTTTGTGGTGTTGCATCAAACGCCGTTGTAAGCGCTAAATATAAACGACCGCTGTTCTGAAGCAGATCGATAGCGCCAAAAATCCAGCGTAGTTTTTAGCATCTGTCGATAGTGTTTAACCTTTAGCGCCTTTGTCAATTTTAAGCTGGTGAGTACAGCAATCGTTTATGTTGATATCCAACAAAGTCAATTGCCAGTGTCGCCACCGATTGCTTGTGATAAATAGAAACGTCACTCGTAATTACTAGTATCGACTTGTTATTGATTCTAATTTGCACCAGTTCCTTGCCTGTTGTGTTCAGAACTCGCTTACTTTGACTACTTTCCTTCAATCAGAAGAAACCGTTCTTGAAAATCTACGGAAGCCGATAAGGCAACTGAATCGATTTACAATTACGATTTGTTTCCCCAGCACAAGTTATTAAGTTTTATCACTAGCAAATTATAATTCTCGCAGAAATGGCTACCCATACGAAATTGCACAGTTCCAGTGTTCTACATGCCAAATCACTCAGGAACCCTTAACCAAATTTCCTTCGCACCCTTTGGTTTCGATTCGTTAGCAGTCCGATTGTCAATTAGTTGTTGCGCATTTAAGTGATTCTTAAGGTTAAGATAGACGCGATAATTTTTGCGTAAAGAAACCATTTCCTTCTTATTTAGGTAAACTGACTGATCATTTGCGTTTTTAACTTAGTTAGAGCAGTTTTGACAGATTATTGTGTTTCTTGGAAGACAAGTGGGAAGAATAAGGAGCGTGGTAGAGAATCTATTTTGCTGTGGGTAATTAGTTTTTATTGGCAAATTAACTGTGACGGTCGGATTGTGTGGATAATCGTAAGGATTAAAAGATTTTCATGGGAAGAAAGAGTAAGTCTAAGTCTGGGTCAAGATTAAATGTAGAATGATAGTTCAAAACGCTTATTTTCCAATCCTTCGACGACGTAAACAAGTCTCGGAAGATTCCTTCAGTAAATAGAAATTTCGTGCCCTATAATGAAATTGACGAGAGTTTATGAAAGGCCCTTTCATCAGTAAGCCTGACGAAGCAAGTCTAATCCCAGGGTCAGGTATTTCAAGTAAACCTGTGATGAGTGTCCAGTGAAGGCATAGAAATAGCAGAAGGAGTTCCGTTAGGTGTGCGAAGAATCCTTGACGGTCTAATCGAGTACAAGGATCGTACTAGCCATTAAATACACAGCCATTTTCCGCAGCATGTCCTCAAAGTAAGGAGGATATATCCGTTGCTAAAGAGCTCTCTACGTTTTCATAAGATTAAATACTCTGATGACAGGAGCTTATACTTCATCTTACAAAGAAGTCTGCGACAATGATATTCAGATGTGAACTCCTAAATACTCACACGTAACATTTTAGTTAAATAGCTTTACTAAGTAACATGGCGAAAGTGCGTTAATACGTGTAAGATAGACATATTTTATTCCTAATTTATAAGGGCAATAAAGGGGTTATACGTGACACATGGAAATTCGTGAGTGAAACGGGATCAGGACCCTCCGTTCCTACCGTCATTAATTCTATGACTATCCTAGATAATCCTAATGATCAATTGAGGTTCCCATTTGGGTGCAGATCCAGTGCGGTGATCAAAGGGTGAAATCCAAATATTTTTTTTTCACTTCACCTTGCTGAGGTCGAAATTATAAGTTTTTTTTATACTTGTCACTTTACCATATCACGGACGTCTTGCCTCAGGGCCACACGTTTTCTCTGAAATTTGTGAAGGAGATGGTCATAGAAAACCAAAACCTTGCGGTACAGTGCAAAGGTCATCTCATAAGGTAAAAAACTCAATATTGAGCTAACTATGCGTGAGAGCTCAAGTGTAATCGATTATTTCTTTTACTTTCATCACAGGGTTTAGAATCTCGCTCTCCAGGTTTTGAATCTCAAAATAAACAAACGAACACAGAAAAAAAAAAAAAAAAATGTCCATTAAAGAATTGTTTGACGTCTCCCCTCTGAGGCGATGCTGCACATGTACAAATCTTTTTTCTAAGGTTTTCTCTTTTCTCTGAAGCACTACACTTTCCACACAGGCTTGTAGCAAATTTGTGCGTGTATTTCGTCGGGATGTTTTGTTTTTTGCTCATTCACGGCGACGTCGTAATCATCTTAAAGGATGGTTTTAGGAGAAGCTCTCAAATGTAATCTTTCTTAGTTAATCAGATCTATTTTTGTATAAATCGCATTGCTATTTATGGCTTAGTCCAAAGAGATATTGGATGAAGGTCAGGTGGTATTTGCAAGTGGGGAGTAGATCTTCCACGAATTCCTCCTGAATGAGTTAATGAAAGAATGAGCCATGTTTATTAGTTACTCTCATGGTCTCTTCCAATTTACATAAAACCCAAGTACATTTCCTATAAAATGGTATCCGAAGAATGTGTGAGGAGAGGGTGTAGGAGAATCCAAGAATACAAAGAGATTAATCATTCTCAACAGAATGTCATGATTCAGTTTTGATTCAGGGACAAAACAGGGACACTGGGTAAAGGTCACGAAAACGCGTAACATCTTCGGTCGAGATTTTGCTCTCCAGTGTGAGATACAAACTTTGGTGGTGTTGGGTACTGCTTGAGGAAAATGGTATGAGCTTTGAGGGAAGTTAAACATGTTCTTTGTGCTGCCAATATACCAGTGCTGTCGTGTATGTTTCTGTCTCTTACATAATATAATACAGGGAGCACACCTAGAATCTTCCCCAAATAGGGAACATAAAAGTCAGCCAAACAGGGTGTTGGCATTTATTTATTTTGTGTGGAGGTTGTGCACTAATTCAAACTAAAAAGGTGGGTAGACAGGCAGGTGTGTGGTAAATACTTAATCCTATTTCCTGATCTACATCATTGTATACCCTATTTTAATGCCTCCTGTTTTGGCGAACACAAACAAATCTGGGAGCTAAGAACGCCGCGGTTTATCATTTTGGTGTGACAGATGTGTAATGTAGCTGAGAAAAGGCGCCACACATGCAGCACTTAAAAACTCATCCACAAAAAATATTTCCAAAAAGGATTTGAGACAATTCACTGGGTTAGCTATTCATGTTGAGGCCAAGTTTAACTAAGACGGAAGCACATGAGACGTCAAGAATTGTCAAAATACTGCAAGGCTAAGCAATTCCGTCATCCTACTGACCGCTGACTTAAGTACCAGCAAGTGAGACCATGATACTTGTACTACATGATGGTAGCCTAAGGTTGTAGCAGTTATCTTGATGGTTTATAAGCTACACCGAAAAATTATTTCGTGGCCATTGCTACATTTCTCTAAGAAAAGAATACACAACATAAATCGACATAGCCCAGTTTACAGCACCAATGTCAGCACTTTCCGGCGGGTAATTACATGAACCAAGAAATGACACTGAGCAAACTCCTTCTCAGGATTTGAGTTCGATAATTATGAGTTCCTGGAGACATCGTCTCGCAGTTCGAGCTGCACGCGTTAATTCTCTCAACTCTCACGCTTGCGATACATTATCATCCAATACCCCTGCAAGCTACCGCTTGCGTTCTCTTCTTTCACTCATTCGAAATCTTATTTTTACGGTGCTGGGTTTTTGGAATACGGTTCCGTTTCGATGCCCTCGGGTTAACGAAAAGTTTCCTTCTGTTTGATCCTGTCGTAACTTCTTGCATATTTATACCTCTTGTAACTTTAGATACATCAACATACATTTTATTGACGAGCAGAGTTCCAAACTATGCCCTAGCGATTTCACTTAGAGTTTTATGTACCAAGGTGCGAAGAGCGGGACATTGACAGTAAGGTTTGAGGTCGTGGCCAGCTTCGATGTGACATTCGTACAAGATGCTTTTGTACCTTTGATTTGTATAATGACACCTCCAGTTGAAAGTACTTTGTACTTAGGATCATGGCAACTCACTTGAGTTGTGAGACGTCCTTTGTCAGGAACTGTCAACAAATCCTGTTGATCACAACACAATAGCGAGGCAGTTATCAAAACACTCAGAATGAGGTTGCTTAAAAGGTCATCAAAGGAACCCGGAGGCCTTGAAGCCCGGAAGCTCTGGACTTTTCTGTACTCGGAGTCGGTCCACCAATCATTCTTTTTACTTCTTTTAACTCTCGATTTCTTTATGGTCTCAAGACTTTAAGAACGGAGACTTAGGGTGCTAAGATTCTGGGATATCATAAGTTGATCTCCAAGAAGAAAAGAAGAATAGGTTTGCATGCTGAACAAGGGTATGTCTGGGAATTTGCGTCAGCCCAAGAATTTGAGGTGTGTGCTATTCTTTCACCACAGTAGACAGCCTAATTGTAAAGCAATATTACATCAATAAAATATTTAGGTTAAAAATAGATCCTGTGATTAGCCATCCAAAATGTGAATCACAGTTATCGATGTTGATTCCTAGCTTGCTACTTTGACACGATATTTGAGTTTTATTTTGGGCACAAATCAGATTCACCGTCAGTTTTATTTCTATTACATCTAAATGTTTCATTCAAGAGCAAACATGGCCATTTGCCATGGGGACAACTTTGTCTTTCACCACGCACACCCTTTGTCTATACTTTAATTGAGTTGTTTTCGCGACACTTGCCCCACCTCACTGCCTTCGAAGGTCTTCATGACCTTCCGAGTGCAAGGACTTTGAAAAGCATTTATGGACAGTTTTATCACTCTACAAGAGTACATTAATTCACGAAAGAAAGTGGTCGAAGCTGTACAGGACTTTGAGGCGATAAGGTGAGTTGCTATTGCTATAAGGATTTCAATCATCGTCATCGATGGGCAAAAAAGGGAAACATGCTGGTGAAAATCTGTTCTTTCTTCTCTATTTTCCTGACTTTGAAAGCAACTTTTATCTGCAATACGAATGGTTTCTTTCTCTTTTCAATTCCGGCTTATGTCGTTCAAAGGTACACCAAACCGGTCACGATCTTGAAAGCTCTCACTCAATCAACGGAAACTGACAAAATTTTCTGCTGGAGCACATTTAGTTATGTGAATCTTCTCCTTTTGACAACATTGCTGGAAAGAAATTTTTGTGAGGAATGTGATTTCTGTTGACGAGATTGAGTTGCATTAGTTCTTGGTTTGACCACTCGTTTGGCCTTCGTAAAGGAAAATTATAAACAGCTTAGCAAGAAGCGCTTGTGAAAGATAATCAGCTCTCTCAAGTTGTTCCTATTTCTACATTTTTGCGAATTCTAGTGTTTTTTTAAATTGGGTTACAAGAAAACATGCGGAATGAAAGATGGAACCATGCTAAGGGAGAAATGACAAAGTTTCCTTAGGACGCAGATAAGAACTAGACCGTGGACCGTGAAATCATTTTTATACTTTCTTAAGCTTTGTGAAACGTTAGAGATGGCCGATTGTTGCATGTTCCTCGCGTGGCGAGTAAGGAAGAGAACCAATGATCTAAACAGGACTGAAGGTGTCAAGAGACACAGGCCAATACTTCTCAGTCCATTCTCACTTTTTTACTAGCTGAGATGATCAACTTCATGTTCAGAGATAATCATAAATTACATCCTTCATTAAAACGCATTATTTAAAAGCTCTACATCAAGATAAGACAACATCGATCGATAACATCTTTTGTTCCAGACCGGACGTTTATTTAGAAATTCCGCCAAGGAAGATAGAATGCTTCTATTAATACGACCAATGGTATTTTTGCCCCTTTTGACGGTGTGGCGAAGTTTTCTACCGCTAATCTAGGAAAAACTTTCTCGAAGCCGAGAATGTCTGCCTTGCATCCGTAAAATTGAAACCGGCCATCATCTGTGTTACTTATACCCATATTTAGTGAATAGAAATGTTGCAATTATTTTGCAGGCTATTTTAAATTTAAAAAAATATCCTTGTCGGTTTGCATTCAAAAGCGGTTTCGTATTTAAAGTATTTTTGTTCTTTGGAAGGTTTGCAACCCCAATGGTGTTAATTCTAAATACCTTTATCTGAGTTATTGAAAAACTCTCAAATGGTCTTACCTGTATAAGCCTCTTACTTGTGGTTCTTAGACTTAGATAATTTTTTCCTTTTAAAAATACTTCTCAAGATCTTTGTCTTTCTTTACCAATGGAGCGCAACTTTTAACGTGTACGTTCATTAGTTTAACAGTTTAATAACCAACTGTATTGAATTGTTGTTCCGTGTAATCTGAACAGAATCCTTAAGGCTGAGTAAGGCCTATAGACATTTACAATCTGTACAAGTTAATCAATAGCTACTTTTCTTAGGTACGCTTTGCTGAATTTATGGCACATAGTCACTCAGATCTTTCCTGTAGAGCCAAGGAACTTTTTAACTCGCTCAGCCGTCGTCGATGTGTTGACTGTGGTACCTGAGAGTTCTTGTATATCTAGATCCTTTTCTTTGTTTCTCGTCGCTTGTTTGGCGTTACCGTGCATCGCTTCATTGTATTATTCAGTAGAGCCTAAAGGAATTCATCAAGGTGTAACATAACTATTTTTAAAAATGTTTTTATGTTCAGTTTGATTAATTTAGCGCTCAGTACTGATCTATTTTGGATCATTTACGGCTGATTCATACTTTTGTAGATTTTTTTCTTTCAGCAAACTGTTTGTGACGGCTTCATTTTGGTTTTGTATACACTAATAATACCTCTTGCTATAAACTCAGTTCTCATTTCCTGATAAATCAACATGTGGACTTGTAAAAATTAACATGTATCCTTTGGACGGTACATTTCGTGGCAGACAGCACTTAAAAAGCACGTGATCAGAACGTGACTGAACTGGTGGCGCGATCATTTTGAAGTGTGTGTGAAAAAACTGAACGAAAATATATGAAAACCGACAGTTTAACAACTTGAATCGAGCCCTAAAGAAGGGAAATTTATCTTTCCATGCTATTAATTAGTCTTAAAAGCTCGAGCAATTTTTTTTTTATCAGTAATGTGTTTCAACAGCTCCTTCAAGTTTCTCTCGACTGCGTGTGGAGCACTTAATGGATGACTAGGTGATGAACGCCCTCATTTGAGACAAAATTTTGATATCGTCTTGGGATAGTGCACGTGCAACCGTCTATGTCACATGGCGTTACACATCATGGCACACAGTCCAATTTGGAGGTCACGGTTTGTGAACATCGTTAAAACTTTAGACTTAAAGTCTCGGTCTGTTCTCCTGCAGCCCGTCCTTGTCTTTTGATTCATTATATGTAGCTGTCATTCATCCAGCTTGAGTTAGTGTTTGTGTACTGTTATCGCACCAGCCGAAGGTAATTTTGCATTGCTTAAAACGGCTCGAATCTTGTTTTTATATCGCCTTTCTTTTCTTTTTTTCTTTTTGTTTTCGCCTTGCCAAATCTACGGAAAGACAAAGATTTCATAATAAATGAGCCTCGTGGATCCAATAATTTTTGATAACAGAGGTCATTTTGAACACACACCACAGCGAGAATTGTTTTGATGTGACGAGTGTAAAATTTATTTTAATCCCAAGTACACTTGCCTCAGACAGAACCTTAGAATGTGCAGTGAACATGATATTCATAGTTGGTACAGGGATTGAATAATCAACAAAACTTTGCACCAGTATTAAGGGTAGGCCCTTTTGATAGTGAATCGTCTATAGTATCTAACATTTGTTAGATTGCAGGGCTAGGAGTTCTTTATTTCATAAATTCATGCTTCGTTTCCTACGTGGTTGCGTCGAGGAAAGGATAGATTCTAAAAGCAATAAAACGCATGGGTCGCTCCAATCTTTATGTCCTGTTGTGTGAAATTCTTAGAGAGGAATGTAATTAAAATTAATCGACGTATTAACTATCCCATTGACCTCGAGATAACCAAAAC
Organism: Stylophora pistillata; assembly: GCF_964205215.1. Taxonomy (NCBI): domain Eukaryota; kingdom Metazoa; phylum Cnidaria; class Anthozoa; order Scleractinia; family Pocilloporidae; genus Stylophora; species Stylophora pistillata. Next base: position 9,651,054 of record NC_142525.1, read on the forward strand.
AGCGGGTTACATTTGTAAACGATCAGGAGTAGCAACAAGAAAAATGACGAGAGAACTATTCCATTTTTGTATAGAATGTAACACATCTAATGGAATGAGGTATATCCTTCTTTAGTCGTGGCATTCAGTTTTTTGGGGGGCTTTTTCTTCTCAAGTAGAGTTAAAAGGGAAAACAGCGCTGATCAAAAATAGGTCGCCAATACCCTCCTCTAAGTCTCTGCAGAGATTAAACATGGACTCCTACCGCAAAACAAAACATTCCTTGAAGACGAAGTTTTAAATTCCTGTACATCTCTGATTGTTTTTTGAAATCATCCGATGTTTTGTAGCAACCATTTAAGTTCTTTGGCAGCTTGCATACCCCTCACGGATTCATAACAATCTTTCTCGTTTCTTACCACTAACTAACTGCCTAGACTCCACTTAGAAAATCAAATAGTAAATAAAGAATTTAAAAACAGCTTTGTGAAACCACGAGGAATTTGGGAAAGTTCTTTACAATCGGCACCCTGCAATCTTCTCGCCTATAAATTCTTTGAGGAGGGTTAACTTTATCATTGTCGGGTTTAAGGAAGCAAATGATGCATACTACTCACAAAAACATAGCGATAGGACATAAACAGTACCAGAAAGTATAAGGATCAAACAAGATAACTTTACTGCGGAGCAAGGTATAGGCTTCCCTATCTCAAAAAATGTAGAGTTGTCCAAATGGATGAGATGCAACTCCCTTGGAAAAATAGGTTGGGTGAGGGAGCAGAATAACCACCTTAACATTCGGCAAACTCAGCTTGATGATTATGGTCAGATGCTCTCGAATATTGATACCAACTTTTCATTTAAAACTGATGGTTCTAAAAACGCTCCTTCTTTTCTCTTCTTTTAAGAAAGAGGTTATGATTATGGTCAGATGATCTCGAATATTACTACCAGTTCATATGGAGCTGCTGGTTCTAAAACGCTTGTTCTGTTTTTTTTTTTTTTTTTTCTAGATCCCTTTGTGCGATGTATTTTTCCCTTCGAAGGCCTGAAGTCCAAGTCTAGAAGTTTGTGTATAACTGCTTGGGCAACAAACAACAAAATGTTGAGTGGTAACCGCGCTTTGACTTTCATGTCCACTAGAAGCCTTTGGTAAGTTCTTATAGTTTTTTTTTCTTCTTGTCAGATGTCTAATAGTCATGCAGTCTTCGAGCAGTTTTCGATGGTGTTTGGTTCTCTGGACACATCAAACGTTCTGTATTGAAAACGATCAATCTTGAGACGTCTTGGTCGAAGAAAACATTACGAGTGCTTGCATTGTAAACGGAATCTCAATGTCTAGCCAAGGTTTACATCATCGATATCTATCAGTCGTGCTTTGGTTGAACAGTGCAAATCATGTTGTCGGATAGAAAACAATCCCCGAACCCTGGACATGTATTACGATGGCATTTTGAAATATTGCTTTCACTCGAATTAAACACTTAGTTCAGTCAAGCATAATATGTCACTATAATTGCAATGTAGACGCCAGATACAAATTTCATTGCATGTTGACTCGACCAAAGATAATAATTCGATCGACGACAATTTTACTGTCCCGTAACGAACCAGGATTCAAGACTAAACTACTTCAACATAGCAAAATTTCGGTATGATTGGTTGGAAAAAAATTCTTTTGGAATTGTCATTAATGGCTTTATATTGGACCGACGTTAATCGACATTATCATGTATGGTTACTTGAAAACTTGTCACAGAACGCCCTGATTGTTTCCAGAATACAGAATTTCAAAAACAAACTATATCTTGTTTTCTCATGCATAACTGATCGCTGAGTGAGTTAGGACAAAGCTTAATTTGAACATTTTTAATTATCTGATGGAAGCTGGATTACCTGTTGACTAGAATTTGGGAAAGGAAACATCGTTGGTTGCCACCCTTTGATTTTCATCGGTATTTATCTAGAGATCTTTTCGCATTTTAGAGGTCACTGCATTTAGGCAGCTTCGCCAATTTGGTAAATGAAGTTAGTGCAGTGGTTGTAGAATTTTTTTTCCTTCTTTTTTTAACCATAGCAGCTTCAAGCTATGCTGGAGTTTGTGTTGACTAATTTTTTTGCATTTGCTGTTTGAATACATTTTCAGTTCATCGTCCAAAAGAAAAACATTTTGCACTTGCTCGTTTTGCCTAATTTGGCCTAACATTATTACTTTGTCAACCCCTGGTCAACACTTTAATGGATGATGGTTCTCGACCAATGAAAAAGAAGGAAGCCTTTATTATTTTGAAATCAGAATATTTTATTGGACCTGCCAACTTCTTTTCAACTTTTCTATAATTTTTTTTTCTAATCATGCAGAGAGAGACAACGAAAAAAATTTAAAACCTGCGAGGTAAACAACTTAGAATTCATTGTCTGTTTCATCTTGGAGTCTTGGAGACATTTGGTTTCGACAGTGAAACGCCAGAACTGTCAAAAACTCAATAAATGCTGTGTGCACATGCTTATGAACGTGTGTAAATTAATATATGTGCGTTATAAGCGTCACTGTTTTATAACAAGGATTTTCTTGGTCTCCATAGCTCTAAAATCTCAAGTTTTGCTTTTCTGTCGCTAAAACTTGGCAGTACCTGATTGGTAAAGACTCCCGTACGTGTGACGTCCACGGTCTGCGCTAAAGTAAAGCTTTCTTTAACGTCACTTTTTTTTTTAACCAAAACTTTAACTGATATGTGTATTCGTTTCTCTATAAACGGACATTTTTGGCATAATCGGGAAATTTCGGTTGTATGAGAACGAAAAGTACAGCAAGAAATTGACTGCTTTCATAAATCCGAATTGAACTGTTGTATACCACTTTGCGCCGGATCGCCGCCAGCTGCACGAGCTATCGGGTGTCTCTGCTGCAGTGACAGTCAACAAAAGGTTAGCGAGATTGGGCGTATACGATGAAATATATGAAGTTCATATATTTTGAACTGCGGTATTAGATACATATTATGCACGATCCTCGTAGTAGATAGCGCTATTTAAGCAATAGCGAAAATCAGACCTGAAAAAAATCAGGCCTGTACGGGATTCGAACCACTGACCTCTGCGATACTAGTGCAGCGCTCTACCAATCGAGCTAACAAGCCAACTGGGAGCAGGCCGTTGAGTTGATTCGTAATAAACCCGTGAAAGTGATAAATATACAATGAAATATATGAAGTTCAGATATTTTGAACTGCGATATTAGATACATATTATGCACGATCCTCGCAGTAGATAGCGCTATTTAAGCAATAGCGAAAATCAGACCTGAAAAAAATCAGGCCTGTACGGGATTCGAACCACTGACCTCTGCGATACTAGTGCAGCGCTCTACCAATCGAGCTAACAAGCCAACTGGGAGCAGGCCGTTGAGTTGATTCGTAATAAACCCGTGAAAGTGATAAATATACAATGAAATATATGAAGTTCAGATATTTTGAACTGCGATATTAGATACATATTATGCACGATCCTCGCAGTAGATAGCGCTATTTAAGCAATAGCGAAAATCAGACCTGAAAAAAATCAGGCCTGTACGGGATTCGAACCACTGACCTCTGCGATACTAGTGCAGCGCTCTACCAATCGAGCTAACAAGCCAACTGGGAGCAGGCCGTTGAGTTGATTCGTAATAAACCCGTGAAAGGGATAAATATACAATGAAATATATGAAGTTCAGATATTTTGAACTGCGATATTAGATACATATTATGCACGATCCTCGCAGTAGATAGCGCTATTTTAGCAATAGCGAAAATCAGACCTGAAAAAAATCAGGCCTGTACGGGATTCGAACCACTGACCTCTGCGATACTAGTGCAGCGCTCTACCAATCGAGCTAACAAGCCAACTTGGAGCAGGCCGTTAAGTTGATTCGCAATAAACCCGTGAAAGTGATAAATATACAATGAAATATATGAAGTTCATATATTTTGAACTGCGATATTAGATACATATTATGCACGATCCTCGCAGTAGATAGCGCTATTTAAGCAATAGCGAAAATCAGACCTGAAAAAAATCAGGCCTGTACGGGATTCGAACCACTGACCTCTGCGATACTAGTGCAGCGCTCTACCAATTGAACTAACAAGCCAACTGGGAGCAGGCCGTTGAGTTGATTCGTAATAAACCCGTGAAAGTGATAATTATACAATGAAATATATGAAGTTCATATATTTTGAACTGCGGTATTAGATACATATTATGCACGATCCTCGCAGTAGATAGCGCTATTTAAGCAATAGCGAAATCAGACCTGAAGAAAAATCAGGCCTGTACGGGCCTGAATCAACTCAACGGCCTGCTCCCAGTTGGCTTGTTAGCTCAATTGGTAGAGCGCTGCACTAGTATCGCAGAGGTCAGTGGTTCGAATCCCGTACAGGCCTGATTTTTTTCAGGTCTGATTTTCGCTATTGCTTAAATAGCGCTATCTACTGCGAGGATCGTGCATAATATGTATTGGGCATCTTGAATAAAAGATGTATTTTAGGCAGTTGGAAGAAAAGCCCATTTCCGAGTTACCGACTTAAACTTAAAGAAAACAGATATGGGAAAATTTGGATGAAACGGTGAGGTTCCTGCGCTGACAAGACGAACCGTGGGAAACTTTTGTATTCATGTAGTCTTGATCTTTAAGTCTAAAGAAAAATTCCAAATTTTTTAAATTCTGGGTCATATGATGAATACTTGTTGATTAAATTTTGTCGGGTCGGAAGGGAAAATATTTGGTCCTCGGTCGTGAGGATCTCGCGACCATCGTGACCTCCAGCTTAATATATTGCCGTATGGCCCTCCCACTCAGTCATTATTACATGGGGTTCACCGTTTTTTACGGCGTAAGATCTCTCAATCGGCATAACACGCGAATGCAGCAAGTCTAATTTGCCGATAGGGTGTCTGTTCCTGGTTTAAGAGCACTGTTGGTCATTTCGCGTTTTCGTTCCTCATAGAGCGGCTGAGTAATAGGTATATGTATAGTGTTATAACGGATGTGTCGGAGAACACATGCTGTCACCGTTGTGGTTTCCTTAATAAATCAAGAGGAATCTAAAGTTATTTTTAGAGTTTTCAATAATCTAAAGCCTTACTCTCAAATGACGTTATTATTAGGTCACTGGCAACTTCTAGTGACTACTATACATTTTTTTCTATTTTTTTTTTTTAATGTATTGCCGAGTTTCGTGGACTTTGATACTTCACGTGATCATTTCCCTTGGCAATGACTCCAGACAGACGTTTATAATTAAATATTTCCAGAGATAAATCCTTTTTATTTTTTCCGTAAAGAATTTCACACGACTGACTGTCACTTCTTTATCTCAATCTGAGATGAAAGCGTTTCATTGGTAAGTTTGATAATCGAGCTAATGCTTTTTTCAAACCTTATTTCGAAGCGCAACTGCTGTGACTCGAAACAAGGTTTCGAGTGGAAAAATCAGCATGTATAGACCTCCTCCATTATGGCGGGCTTTATTACCTTTCTTTTATATTCATGGAAATTTGCCTTTCCTGCCTCGGCAATATGTATAGAAACAATTTCAGTCATAAGCGAGGCTACCAATTATATTTGAAAGAACATGAAAGAATATTAATTATAGAAGGGGTCTATTCCTGAAAATATAAAGGAGTAGCTATGCTGGGGAGCTCCTTCGCATGAAATACTTAACTTAAGTTTCTCTTTTGTTTCTGTTTCAGCATAGCTGTATTTGGGATTGTGCTTTTTATAGGTTCTTGTGAGAGTATGAAAAAAGGTAAGTTTCCTCACATTACGTTTTGCTGAGAAATTTGAAGAAACAGATAACTTTTATTTCAGAGCAGCAGAAAGTGCGCGCGTGTCTTTAGGCCAGTGCAAAACCGAAATTGGGTGAATATTGTAGGTTATCTCGTAGGTACACTATACACAAAAAATGGTCCAAAAGCGGTCAAGTAATGTTCGGTCATGTCATTTCATGTTGGTTAAACTGAGGTAGCTGTGTATTCTAACGAGAGTGAACAACACAAATTTCAGTGAGATGTCCAGAACGTTCAAGTTCATCGCTTTATTTTTTCATATTAGAATTTTGGCTGTTGGCTATCACTCGCCTAAGTTGACACTTTCACGGATTACCACCCTTGGTCCTTCCGCCGTGGTTAAAAATCACTCAGTTCGTATTTATTTGCGGCGAAATTCTACACTAGTCGTCTACTTAACTGGTTTTTATGGACAGCAACTGTTTCGGCTTTGTGAAAAATTTCATGGAAAAAAATAGATTTGGAGAATTGGAGATTAAACCTCTTTCGTTTGTAACTAGATAACGAAAGAAAAATTTAAAGCTAGCGAGATAAAAACAAGCTTTATTCACGGAGGCTAATAAAGAAAAAAACCATTTTATTGTAAATTATTTTCGGAAAAGAGTAGCATTGTCCACAATGTTGAAAATATTTCCCAATCATTGAATCTCAAGGTAAGAATGTCTACTATTCATTTTAGAGATGGTTTGATGTTTATGTTAACATCTTTTATAACGGCTATTCTTAAATACCTTACCCTACCGTTCAATGGTTGCAGTAAGCGTTGCCTTGTCTTGTCTCAACTTTTTCTGTAGACTATCTATAAATTCGCTCCCGCTTTCTTATCTCCCCTTGTATGATAAATGATATTAAGTACTTAGTAAGCGCAAATTTGTCACCCTAATCCTTTACCTGTTACCAAAGAAATTGCCCTCTTACTTATAACTTTTCCACAAAGAATAACTCTTATGTGGCTACCAATAATGCAAAATCCTTACCTCTCTGTTAATTCTTAATCTTCTTAGGATATGGATTGGAATCTATCGAAATCCAATTAGTTCCAGACAAATATCAATTATGATTGGCTATTTTAGGACACTAACGAGGACTACTTGACTTAATCTCGTTGTTGTTTTAAGACAAATTGCCGTTATCAAGGATGTAAGGCCGTTGTGAATAAATAGCTTTTTTCATCATGAGTTTCTATGTTTTTCCTATTACATACTTGTCATTTTTTTATATAAAGGGTTTTTGTTTCCAATGAATTATTGCACACATGAAATTAATACTTTACTAGTTACTATAATAAGAATATGTTAGATGATGGATCTCTATCATTCAATTGCAATCTGCATGTACAATTAGTAAAATTTTCAATATACACTTGTGTTCTTGCTGTTGTTAGACATCAAATACCTATATTTGGGGACGGTAAACCGGTAATCTCGCTGTCTACTTGGCATATCTCTTGTGCAAATAAGAAATGGTAAATTTGTATCAAGATGCTCGAGTAAGCAGTTGCGAAGTTCTTCCAAGCATCAAACTTCTCTCCAGTATTTTATCGTAACCGAAAATCTCCAAAACGATGCAGCCATCTAAAAAATATTTTTCTCAGTAACAAGTGACAATGACGTTTGTTGAGCTTATGCCAAAACGAAAATCTGCTGAGTTTCACCTCAAATTGAAAATGTTGGTGTCGTAACGTAACAGGAAAACCACTTCCTGTTTTACCCCCCTTCCCTTACCATCGTTTTTTGCCCATCTCCAAGGTAACGCGATTGTGCCATTTGGAACGAAGGACAGTTGCCTTTCAGGTGCCCTCGAGACCAGCCGTTAACATCGAAGTTGAGACAAAACGGCGAAAAGCCACTATTTATACTTTTTATATACTATTTATAATTCTTTATACTATTTTTTATACTACTTTTATAATTCTCTATACTATTTATAATTCTTTTTTCACCATTTTCAGGACCCCCTAAGGGATGTAATTTCAACGGTCTTCTTTACAACTTTGGAGACACCTGGAACCCTTTCTTGTTGCAAAACGGTTATTTTCGATGCATAAAATGTGCCTGCAAATTGGTAAGTATCCTAATTATGGAAACGGCAACGAATCATAAGAAATGAATGGTTGGATGTCATATATGCATCGGTAATCCAAGAATGCGCAGTCTATTTTCACTCGTAGATATGCTAAGCATAAGGACAAGTAGTGTGGCAAGAGATTTATTATTTCTCGTAATGTGGTTATTAAATATGCAAATTCCGTGCTGTTCAGTTTAGGTGTGGGAAGATCATGCATCTTATTAAAGAGGTGGATCAATTGGGAAAGAATTTTGTGGGAATGACTGCTCATTTCTGTTTCTTGGAAGCACAGAATCATTGGCGTTTAGTACTTTAGGTTCTTAGGGTTAGGGCTAATAACATTCAGATGATTTTTGCGAACTTACCTTAGTGTCACTTTGATTGTTTACAGTCAATATCATTCTCAGTCCAACACTCATCGTATCGCGCGGACCCTTTCAACCCTCTTTCAAATGTTTACAGACAATTACTGAAAATTTGCACCTGACTGGTGGAGATGGTGACAACATCTTTCTAGAGCATGCGAGCCTTGCAGCTCGTAAGTCAAAAGCAAGATTTCAACATAGTAAAGGGATCTTGTACGTCCTTAGAAATAAGACAAAATCGACTTCGATCTACAGAGAAACAACAATTTGAAAATGGGTGTAGCTTCCAAACTGGACAAATGTCTTTAGCTCTTAGATGCGACTCAATGAAACTTTGTAACTGAACGAAAAAAAGATGCTTCTGCAAGTGTTGTTTGAGTTTCTGGTTGGACCCTTTGCTATTGCTTTCCATTGTAGTCAGACGATGGGATGTTTGAATTAATAGACTGTTCGACATGTAGGACGCAATCAAATCCAGGTATTTGAAGATGTTAGTTGAGTAAGTGAACTTCAAAGAAAAATGTAAGAAAACAAAAAACTTAATGGGAGATGATGAGAACTTTTGAGATGTGGCTTGGAAATGTCTAAAATTCCTAAGTATGTTTCTGTTTTAATTCATATATCGTGTACTTGCGTTTGTCTGTGTTAATCGCCGAGAGAGAACTTTGTTATAGAATAGAAAATCGTGTTTTAAACGTATATTAAATAAATAAATAAAGGCTGATAGTTTCTAAAGAAACTGTTTGGGGCTGCGTCGGTGGGGGTAACGAAATAATTTGAATATATCAACAAAGTTGAAATGGTAAATTGGCCACCGTTACGGTTATAAAAGCTGACGTTTCGAGCTTTAGCCCTTCGTCGGAGCGAATAGAGGAGTTGTGGGTTGTGTGTGCTTTTAAACGCAGAAAATGGAGCTACGTGATTGGTGGGAACTCGGCAACGAGAAAAACACAAATAAATGAGTGGAATGAAAAGCGTTTGTTGATACCTGTGGGATTTAGACTGCCGGTTTGAAAGATGAGTTCTTAAAAGGGCTACGTGAGTCTGACGTATTGCGTATTTTCCTTCTAGCTCTTCCTTCGGCAAAGGAGCAACAAAGGAGTTGTACCCATAAAAACATTTCAAGGAATCACGGCGAAGTGTGGAAAGACGTGTCCACGATTCTACTGAATGACAAACAGTGTAAAGAGTGTAGCTGTACGGTAAGCAATATCACTCCTGAATTGTTATTAACGGGTGGCAACATCACTAAGTATAGACCAAAACAGTGGATAGCGTCCAGGGCACGTTGTGGTTGTCTACCCAAATCCAGATATTACATTTATAGTCTTGTGAGTTGTTCACTCGACTCTGATCATGAGCTCATGTACCGAATCACCCTTTATGGAAACGCATTGCGCCAACTGTTTCGGAGCCGGAAAAGGCTCTAAGTATCCAAACGTTCAGGATTAAATGAAATTTAATGAAAAATTCATTTCACTCGCGCTTATTGGATACGAGATTGGTTTACATGTTGTACAGCCAACTTGGTGCTACACTCCTCTTTGGCCATTTATCATTCGCCTTTATCACGGAGCCATCATCTTGAATTTTTCATTACATAATTGAACATGAAAGCGAGGTCACGTGTGGTCAAGGTCACGTTTGCAATCATGCCGAACCGAGATAGTTGTTGCGTGCCTTTGTGCCAAAATAATAGAACAAAGCAGCAGTTTATCATTTCTTTTCATCAATTTCCGAAAGACAAAGCCTTAAAGCGTCGATGGATTATAAATATTAGGCGAGATAAACCAACCGCAGACAATATGTATTCTTGGTGACAAATACAGCGGATTAGGAATAAGGGAAAATCTGATGTAGAAGTCATGAGCAACACTGTCAAAACATGTAAACTTTCTTTATTTGACCAATTTTATTTGTGCCTCACTACGTTAAGACTGGGTACTTTAAGTGAAAAATTGGCTGAGGATTTCATTATTTCTGTTTCAACTGTATATGTAAGTCGTGTATTTTTATCATGGGTTTACTTTCTGTATTTTTTATCATGGGTTAACTTTTTGTATTTTGTATTGGGGACCCTGCCTATCTGGCCATCTAGAGCTAAAGTTGATAAGTATATGCCACAATGTTTTAAGTTACTGTATTCCAAGTGCCGTGGCATCATAGATGCTTCTGAAATCAAGGTGCAGGGACCTTCTAGCATGGTTTCAAACAGTGCATGTTATTCATCATACAAGAGCCACACAACATACAAAGGCAATGTTGTTATATCACCCTCGGGTGAGGTGATTCATGTGAGCTCACTTTTTGATGGTAGTATATTCGATAAAGAATTAGTAAGCCAATCAGGACTTTTGAATTTGCTTGACAAAGGTGACAAAACCATGGCAGACAATGGTTTTACTATTGGTGATCTTTTAGAGCCAATAGGATGTAAGGTTACAATGCCTAGCTTTCTATCAAGCAAGGGGAAGTTTTCTAAGAAGGGAATAGATAGTAGCAAGCAGGTACATAATTTAAGAGCTCACGTAGAGAGGGCCATGTGGTTGACATAATGTCAATTGCAAAATAAATATTTTTGTAATAAAGTACTTTTTTATTGGATACATGATGGAAGGTGATAGTTAGAATAACAAAGGTGCAGTTTTTCTTGCATTTCTGAAAAAAAAAACTGTCTGTCAAAGTAAATTTTCTCGCAATGAAATTCTTGTCGGCAATTCACAAAGCTGCAATCATTTCTCACTATTTCAACTGTCGATGAGCGCTTAAAAATAACTGACAATGAATGAGGTTCCTCGTTCTTTCTCCTGCTAAGGTCGCATCTCGCTCGAACCGTTATGCTTAAATCAGCATCTTTGGCCATTTTCACTGCAATTATTAATAGAATATATCAAAATAATTCATTGTCGGACTAATGCAAGAACAAAACTATAAAGACGGATGTCACTTCGACTACAAGAAACTCTGGAAGCTAGAAACCTACCTTCCATTTCGTCAACAAACTCTTCGTTAAAGAAATTGATAGCCTCGAGTAAGCGTCTCCTGGACAGGGAGATTATCTTGTGCATATTTTACAATCGAATCATTTGAAAGAAGTGAAATATTTATTAAATCTCTATGCAAAAATTCAAATGTTTTTTTTATCTGGTGCCATATTTGTTCACCCCGCGTGACCTCGTTTTCGTGTCTAATTTCCGCTGACGTATCTAAGATGGCGGTGGCGTGATAAAGGCGATCATATCCAACGCGCGCTCATGGTATAATTATTAGATATTCGCCTTCAAGCGACTCGCGCGGGATTTGCGCCCGAAAATATTACAATCATACTAGGAATAAATGAATTAAAATCATCTTTTTGTGCTTTACTATCTGAATGTTTTAGTATAGACTGGAACAATCTTTTTACCTCGGTGTTGGTGGTTAGCGGTGGATAATTATCTTGCCGCGTCGCGGTTACCGGTAAACATCCATCACCTGCCACCCTCCGCTTGGGTCAATAATTGTTAACTATACGGATGTCTATACCCCATAAGTTTCTCTTGAGGCTCTGCTAATATTTGAATCTTCGAGAGGCCTTTTGACATTATTTTGTAATGGTCTGTACGTTTGGCCAGCTATAAACACAAGAGTAATCTTAATTATTAGCTGTTTCGCACATTGCACATTGTTTCATTGGACTAGTTCTCAATAAGGCGAGCTATTCTGGGCGGCCCAGTCAAGGATTATGACAGCCTTAATAAATGATAAAACATGAATAAAGTACAGGGACAAGAAGAATAAAGAAAGAATTGTTACTCACATACTACGAATTATCACTCACCGCACGTGTATCACACCTAGTATGCGAATATATATTGGGTTGTTACTTGAGAACTAAATTAGGATTATTACTTGCAGCTTCTTTCATACGATTACTTATCATATGATCCGTCCGGCCCCGCATGCGCAATCCCATAAAAAATAATAGTGAAAGCTGACGTGTGGAGGGCCAGACTGGTTGACGTGAGCCGGTCCGGCCCTGCTGCTCTCACGTCGCCTCGTTGCAAAAACGTAAAGGAAAATAGAAATGAAAATAATATCACTTTTTCAAGGAAATTGGAGAATCTTCTTCTGACTTGAAAATAAAGGAAACGTTTAATTGTAAAATTTTTTTGCTCGTATGGCTACGTGTGCCATTCTATCGCGTTCCATTTAGTTAAAATTTTCAACATCTAGAAGTCTATAATAAAATGTTTATTGACTGAGTTTGATTGGGCCGAATGAGAAGATGTTTGGCTCCCGGTCATGAGGCACGGTCTCACTGCGCACGGTCCGTACATCGTGGCCTGGAGCCAAATATTTTCCCTACCAGCCTGGCCAAACTAAGTCAATAAGTACTTGTTATTTAACTTTTCAAAGGATTTGTGTCAAGTTGATGAGGGAACTTTCTTCGCTGAAAATTTTGCATAGTACGATAGTGTAGAGCTGAGGTTTCCTTTGAAGGCCTGTTTTGGGCCTGTTTTTGGACTTGTCTGATTAGATCAGAAGAGGCCTAAAACACATGCAATATAAATGAATATGTGTTCTCTTATTGCTTGTTTCTCTTTTGATATTCTTGCGTACAATTGCAGGACGGATTTGTCACCTGTGCCATTAGAACTTGTCCAGTCCTAACCTGTCAGAATCAAACAGTTGCACAAGGATCTTGTTGTCCTGTTTGTGCAGGTATAATTAATTCCAATGAAGGGTATGATTGTCTTGACGCAAACATGGATCTGTATCAAACACTTAAATTCTGAACTTTTAATTCTTTCATAAAAGAGTGATATTCAAGTGATGACCAGTTCTTTCCTTGCTAAAGAGAAAAGGAACAGAGAGGCCAACCATACAGCCCATTTCCGAATTGCCTTTAGCCTCTTTTTCAACGCGATTCCTGGTGCTCATCCTTTCGTATGGTAATAAGTTTTCATTCACATGCAAATTAAACTCATTTTCATACGTATGGTTGAGCACCAGGCCTCGTTTTGAAAAAGAGGCCAAATGTAACTCGGAAATGGACTATTCCCATCGTTTTCTTTGTGTTTCACATGTCTAGTTCTCAAGCCATGTGAAAGGATCCAATGAAGGAAGAAGGCTGTAATTTTATTAGGGATGAAACTTTTGATTCAGTAAATTCGGAACAACCTCCACTTTAAAACAAACACATCCCAACAAGTTTTTAAAACAATTTTTTTCCTTTCCTTTTTGGAATTTACAGATAACTTCTAGGAGGTGCTCTTGGAGGAAATGTTTAAGTAACCATTTTCTCCTCTATTATGGTTTCAGGTCACTTGCAGACTCTTCGGTCTCCAATGGGTATGTCTAATCTTTTTTTGTTTGTTTGTTTGGGTCGGCAGGAGATAAATAAAACAGGACTAAAACAGAAATTCAACGAAAGTCAGGAGAAGCTTCCGAACTCGACCTGGAAAAACAAATGAAAATTAAAAACCAAATGAAAACATGTAGAAATCAAAATGAAGCAAAATGTAAGATCTCAAATATGATCTTAGCAACGACACTTTGGCGAGTGGAAAACAAAACAAAAAGATAAAACTTAAAAACAGGAAAATCCTCTCAGGAAAGTTGAGAACTAACAACGAACTCAACACCCCATTTGACGCCGAGTTTGGTTATCAAACCTGAGCCACTGCAGAGGGAGGTGATTGTTATCATTCTCGTCCTGCCAGTCACGTTCCCTTAAAACTACTTTACATGGAATTCGGTTTTGTTTAGAAATACATACCACTTCGAAATCAACCTGTATGCGTCTGGCTCGTTTTACATTGTTGCCGGATAAAAATAAGTACTTGAACATTCTATAAGAATAATCAATCATGAAGCGTACTATTAGAGTTGCTGTTGTTATTTTTGCTATTGTTTTTAATGTTTTTTTTTTGGTCATTGAGATTATTACGAACGAGTTACATTGCTTTTTCTTTGCTTTTTCTTTGCTTTTTCATTGAGTTTAGAGCCTTTGAATTGAAATTTTCTTTTTTAGGGTGCGATATGATGTTTAGATATTACAATCATAAGGAGACCTGGCACCCAGAATGGCCTCAGGCGAACGACCTCTGCATCACATGCAATTGTCAGGTACATGTAAAGTGTGGCTTGCCTCATAAATTCAAAGGAATTTTCAAAACTCGTAAAGCAACACATTTCATCACTGTATACCATAGAGAAAGCAAAATGGTAGGCACGATCAAGTGTCGAAAGAGAAAATAGTGAGATCCATATTTTAACCCGGTAAAGCAAAGTAAAGTAGCGAACAGGCTTCAATTTTTTGTTTCACTTTACTCCTTAGAACTCTTCAGTACACTGCAATAAGACCTACTGTCCTGCGTCAACCTGTGCAAACCCTCAGCCGAAACCAGGGGAGTGTTGCCCTTCCTGTCGAGGTAGTAGTTTTATTTTAACTCTTCGACTCTCATCATTGACGAACAGGTCACTTCTCTTTGCGATACCGATCGAGGCACCACTCGGTGAATCGATGATGATAAAACCCAAATTTAACCGCAAAGTTGTGCTAATTTAACAAAAATTGCATTTCGATTGAGTGTCGTCAAGCAGAAACTAAAGTAATCGCAAAAGCCAATCAGAGGGAAGAAATATGTAACAAGGAGCAAACGAGAACTCAAAGTAAGAGCAAAGAAACTTTTAACTGTTCATTTATTTCTCGCTTGCAATCAGACCAGTTTTCAAAGTATCGTTGTTGTATATGCGCTGTGTAAAAACCATCACCAACAGCTGCTTTTTCTTCAGGATAATGTCGAGTGTCACTATAAAAAAAAAGTATTAAGTTACCGTACGCTTTTTTATCAGAGGTGAGTTCTGAATTCATTTGGTTGCACCTAACAGTTAAAAACAAGGTTGAGCAAGGTCGGGTTAAGGTGATTCCTTAGAATTACAATTGTCAAATTTTCCCCACCAACCACTGTTTCAAAAAAATATATGAAAAAGATAGGGGTGGAGTCATTTTTTTAAGGTTGTAATTTGCATCCCTAGGTAACAGTTTTATGGACGCCCTGAAATGTACATCTTACCATCGTTCCGATCAATTTGCTTTAAATATTGATAAATTACACATCAAAATTATGCAGTAAAGAATTTTAGGTCTCTTGCTCGGTTAAGAGCGGAAGACCATTTTACCTGTTTGAGCCGTTGACTGACTGAGGGGAAAAATAAATTGGACATGTATTACGCTCTTTCCAGTTACACATGGTGGACACGCAAATTGGCCCCGGTTTTGCATTGTCTAGATAAAAAAGTGTGTACATTGCCTTATAAGCGCTCCGTTCAGTCTCTAGATGGCTAATCACTTTTGGGGATTTGATGGTATTCTTAATTGACAGAGCAATTTGGAAGATTTCCTTTTGATTCATTCATCGTCGATCAGTTTTTTTTTTTCATTAGTATGGGTCAATTTTTATACCTCAGCTGGACGCTTTTACATTTCATCAGTTTAATAAGTTAACCAGAATAAACTAATGCCATGTTCACTTTTCAGCTCGTAATACTGGTGTAATTAAAAAAAAAAAAAAAAAAAAAAAATTTTTTAAGGTGCTGGGCTAATGCGTGCTAATTTAACCTCTATTTCCTTCTTCCTGCTTTTTTTGTCAAATTCATTTCAGCTAACTCTGTTGAAGTGAAAAGGAAAATGTCTCCCAAACCCTCCGAGAATATTTTTAGAAGTCTGCTCAGACAGAGAGGTAGGAGTTCCCATTGCATTGCTGCAATAGGTCAGGGAAAAGTCGGGCCATTTCCCTTTGAGTCGGGGAGAATTTTAATCTCTGAAAGATGTCAGGGAAAAATGATATTTCAGATGAATGTGAAATCGTTTATTGTTTTGTCTTGGCCCTCTCTATGATGAAAGATGATGACACTATCCACAATGTGATA
This sequence comes from Stylophora pistillata, assembly GCF_964205215.1. Classification (NCBI taxonomy): domain Eukaryota; kingdom Metazoa; phylum Cnidaria; class Anthozoa; order Scleractinia; family Pocilloporidae; genus Stylophora; species Stylophora pistillata. The sequence goes on from NC_142525.1 coordinate 9,667,211, forward strand.
GTGATGCAACCCATCAAATGTGCTTTGTTAGGTGTAATTGACAAATTCCTGATAAGAAAATCCTTCCCCCTTTGTAATGCAAGTATAAGTTTTTCTTTGCTTTCTTATTTCATTGTTTTATGGTATTTTAAATTCTCGGGTACATTCCGCGAAAACGCGAAAGGAGTTGGATTGGTTAAGTATTATTTGATAAAATTGAAGGGCAAGCTAATTTTGGGTTTACAAGGCAACCAATCCTTTCTCCATGTTACCTTGAGGAACTATCAATTCATATGCACAATATGTGACTTACTGGAAGCGTTATCTTCCTTCCCATATGGCGGTTAAATTTTTGTTCCAGCCAACCCCAACCAGTGTTTTTTTTACTTGATTTTACTATTCTTTCACACCAATGATACCTTCGCTTTTCCTGACAAAAATAAGCTGATCCCCAGCACGCATAACGTAAGAGAATTCGTCTTATCCTCGACTACTAATATCTAATTTCGATTCTTTAAACTAACATAAAGTAACATAATGCTAACCCCAGCCTAATACCTTGACTTCCTTACAGTGCGCAAGCGCAATTGGATTATCGCCGACTTCGAAAAATGGTCCCGAAGAAGGAAAGGCAAAAAAGGTAAAATCTACACAAAAATCAAGCAATAAAGAGTAACGCAGCCTCTAATCCAGAGAAGGAAGTTAGCTCATCACGCGGGTACAAATTCAAAACCAAAAAGAGAGGTTATGTGTGGCCGAGCCGTAGAGGCCCATAAGGGCCATTTTTTGTCCCTAATGGCCATTATTTGTCCCTAAGTGTCACGGAGTGAGGTGACGACTAATATGTCTCGTCCTACATGGTTTGGAGATTTAATAAATGTAACCAAAATTATAATTCATCGACCCAACGTTTCGACACTCCTGTCTAGTGCCTCCATCAGGGGTGATCTGATCGTTGCAACAAGAGATCCTTTTATATTTTCACTAATTAGCTGCCCTTTTTCTGACGAGGTGTGAATAAGCGTCGGGTAGTAAGCCGCCATCATTACGATTTAAAGGAGCGCGGGCGCAGTTGATATGCTAACCATCCAAACAAAAGCGCTGGTGGTAGCAGCGATTAGTGGAGATAATTTTAGAATTATCCTACTCGAGGCCTTTCTCTAAACCACTCCGTTCCAGCGTAGAGAACTCCTTAGAGTAAAGGTTCATGACCCATTTATCTCTCAGAGTTAAGCCCAAATCACCAGGAGACCTGTTAAAAGTTCGCTATCTGCTTAGTAAGAGGTCTCCTGGTGATTCAGGCTCAACTCTGAAAGATAAATGGGTCATGAACTTTTCTATATGTCGATGATGTCATTCCAGCGGTATCCGAAAACCAAGAGGAACGCCTCCTACTGCATTTGAATTCAGTGGAGCCGTCTATCCAATTCACCCTTGAACGCGAAAAGGATAGACAATTGCCCTTTCTCGATTTAAATGCAGAACCAGGGAAATTAGAGACAAGTGCTTATCGTAAACCGACCAACGACGACAAATATCTCGCTTTTGAGTCTCACCACCCTATTTTCCATAAAAAGTCCGTAGCTAAAACTCTACTCAGGAGGGCTAATAGGTCTACTGTCTTCTCACTCGATTCCAAGATGGAGGAGAGAAAATATGTTTCCGATGTCTTAAAGGCAAATGGCTATACCAAAACATTTCTCAGTAACTGCCAGAAACCAGTTACAACCAGTAACACTCCCGATGAGAAGGAACTGGTGACTGGTTCTGCTGTTATTTCTTAAATCCAAGGTGTTGCAAGCCCATCAAGAGAATTTTGAATAGCCGCAACGTTAAAGTTGCTCAAAAACCTATTCAGACTTTGGGGCATATTTTTGCCAACCTAAGGATCCCGTTACGAAAGAACAACGAACCGATGCTATTTATTCGATTCCGTGCAATGACTTTGATTACGAGTATAGCGGACAGACTAAACGTCAGTTTGGTACGCGTGGGAAATAGCATCAGAAAGCTGTCTTCTTTTGCAAAAAAAGAACATTCAGCTCTGTCGGAGCACACATGCCCAGCTAACCATACAATTGGGTAGGATAACTTTAAAATTATCTCCACTAATCGCCGCTACCACCAGCGTCTTTGTTTGGAAGCTTGGCATATCAACTCCGCCCACGCCCCTTTAAATCGTGATGATGGCGGCCTACTACTTGACGCCTATTTACACCTCAAACAACAAACATATGAAAATACATATATATGAACTGCGGTTATGAAACGTATATGTGCACGATCCTTCGCAGTAAAGCACTATTTAAGCAATAGTGAAAATCAGACCTGAAAAAAATTCAGGCCTGTACGGGATTCGAACCACTGACCTCTGCGATACTAGTGCAGCGCTCTACCAATTGAGCTAACAAGCCAACTGGGAGCAGGCCATCAGATTAATTCGACATAAACCCGTAGATGATAAATCAAACAACAAACATATGAAAATACATATATATGACCTGCGGTTATGAAACGTATATGTGCACGATCCTTCGCAGTAAAGCACTATTTAAGCAATAGTGAAAATCAATTGGTAGAGCGCTGCACTAGTATCGCAGAGGTCAGTGGTTCGAATCCCGTACAGGCCTGAATTTTTTTTTCAGGTCTGATTTTCACTATTGCTTAAATAGTGCTTTACTGCTAAGGATCGTGCACATATACATATTTACACCTCGTTAGAAAATAGGGCAGCTAATTATTGAGCATAGAAAAGGGCCTCTTGCCACAACGATCAGATCACGCCCGATGAAGGCACTAGACAGGAGTGTCGAAACGTTCGGTCGATGAATTTTAATTTCGATGACATTCATGAAATCTCTAAACCAGAGTAGCATCAAACTTCGTCTGATTGTCCAACTGGTTGCTGTGTGAACTTGAAGATGTCTCATCTTCTTACGTGAAATGTAAGTCAAGATCAGAAATATAATTCTTAATCCGATGCAAAGTCAAGAATTCCATGTTGAGTTCCAAGTTAATTCGAGGTTGTCTCCATGCAACGCAAAAACTATGCATTTTCATAGTTGATGAATTATCAGTTAGTCGAACGTGCTTGTTTTTAGTGGATGACCTCGTTCGTTTGGTAGTTATATCGATGCGATACTCATGTACCAACAACCGTGGTGGAGTTTTTTATAACTTTTGACCTCCTGGACCGGAAAAATAAGTTGGACAGTTGACATTTGAAAGTGCCTCCAGTCACCTCATCTTTTATAAACGATTTTAAGACTCAAATTTGTAAGTGGATAAAAATAAACTCTTTGCTAAATTTTAGCCCCGATATCGCACCCAACCTTCGGCGCTTTACGCGATATATGTTAGTGAAAATTAACCTGGATTTCCATTGTCAGGTAATGAATTATTTCATACTCTTCCAAATTGGCAAGGATCGTTATCACTTAGAGCTGAAAATCATTCGGTGGACAAATGAACCAAGATTCATGTAAAATAATATCCACGAATAGCAGTAATGAATCTTCACAAGGCACGCCCCCACCCCACCCCCGTCCCACACAAACACACTTCAACCCAATAAGAGCCTCTACCATACCCTGGCATTCATTCATCGGTCTTGGCCCCTCCGGTAGGTCCCATGGATCTTTCGCACCTAAAATCCTGACTGAGTTGTATTTTCCTAAGAATCAAGGTATATAATAAGTAGTATTCAAAGTAAGTATTGTACTCGGCACAAGGTCTCATCAGCCCCTCTCCATCCATCTCTATTACACGCAGAGGATCAAGTCCATCAGATTAACGCAAATGGCTTTTCGGTGCAAAGTATTTATTTATCTACCTATCTCGATCGTTTATTTATTGATTTAGTCATCTATATTTTATTTATTTGTTTGTCTTTTTGGTTTGTTGACAGACTCAAAACCAAAGCCCCCTAGTGACTGCAAATGGGGAGGATTAACGATTGCTCACAATACGTCTTTTTCTCCACCAATTTTCGTTGGGCTTCCGAGTTGCATGTCCTGCTTCTGCAATGTAAGTTTGCAAATAGCACAGTGGGTTTCTTTTAATCGATCTCGGATGCTAGGTGGTTCAGATACAAAAAGACCCATTTTTATCCCAAAACTGTTCCCCTTCTCACTAATTTTTTAGCAATTTTATTGGCTTCTAAACGTCACGTGGTACAAAGTCACCATACAGTTATCACGCAATATCCCTCGTCTAAATTGATTTTTGTCGATTACTCTCGTCGAAGTCAAACAAAGCCAGCGAGAAAAAACCAGCTTAACAGTTTTACTCTTTCGTGTTTACTGCTTTACAAAGGAAAAACGAATTTTTAATAAAACCTTCCCGCTGACTTTCTGGTATGTCAGCTGATAATATCCTTAGCTGAGAGGTTATCCTCAAACTTCCAAATTTCCCTCGAAGCTTTGCTTCTAGCCAAATACTCCATTTTCGGACATTTTTTCAGTCGTGGACATTATTAGCTGACATACCAGCCACCTAAGCGGGTTACTTACGAAATACCCCCCATCTTACGGGTTATAATCCTGTATGAACTGTGCCATATGGCTTCTCACAACTTGAAGCTTCTGGGCATTTAAAATCCCATATTCTACCACAATTGGCGGTAATTTCGCAATCTGATCGGCCAATTTGTCGTTGTCTATAAGAGTACAGACAGCGCTACCCGCATCAACGTGTCACGAATATCTTTGTCGGCTCAGACGCTGCTGAACCGCTGTGAATTTGTGAAATAGCGAACTCTAGAAGAGCGGAAACCAAACCAAACTAAACAGCAGTATATCTACTCTTCATGGTACAGTCGAGGCCTTACCTCTAAAGAAGTAAATCATTTGGAAAAAACAAACTAAACAGCAGTATATCTACTCTTCATGGTAAAGTCGAGGCCTTACCTCTAAAGAAGTAAATAATGTGGAAGAAACAAACTAAACAGCAGTATAGACCACTTTCATAAATGGCTGCCGGATTAATACTCTTTTGTTTAAATTTAAATTTGCCTAGGTGGCCTCGTTCTCCAGTACAAAATTCAAAAGAATACATTATCTCAAGCGAGGCCACCCAGGCAAATTTAAATGTAAACAAAAGAATATTAATCTGGCAGCCATTTATGAAAGTGGTCTATATCTACTATAGTAAGTGTGTCTACGTTAAATGATAGCATTTAACCTATAACGTCTCCTTTAACAGAACTCTAAAATTGGGGATTGCAAGCAGGTGAAGTGTCCCACAACTCTCCCTTGCAACATCAGCGACACTTTTAAACCTCCTGGGAAGTGCTGCCGGGTTTGTAAAGGTAAGCTTAAGTTTTCCCACATCTCCAGGCTTTTTCAATCTCAGGAAATCCATTTTTAGAATAAGGTAATCATGCTACCCGGTGTGACAGGTAAGCAATGGATGGGGAACACATCAGTCCACTGCTCTATGTGCTTATCTGGAGAGTTAAAGACGATTTATGCACCATAAACCAAAGTTAAGTTTTTCAACCTTCAAACTTATCTATGACTGTGCTTTTAGATTCCAAAAAGGAAACTAACAGCTCAGATATGTCTTCGGCTCGTATAAAATGCGACTGTGGACGTAGTCTCCGTAATACCTTTTCCATTTCCTGGCTTTTTCTTTTTCTTTTTTCTTTTTTTGAACAGTCGGAAGCTACATTAATTTATTATCTTTATCAAGATAAAGATAATAACATCCGGATCTTTCCCCTTCTTCCTGCAAGACTGATGTTCCCTAGGTAAAAATGGAAGAAAATTGACTTCTGAAGAAAATTTCGTGGTTCAAATGATGCGGCGTTTTGTCTCGGCGAGGAAGCTCTTTAAACGGGCAAACTCGTTTGCTATCATGAGTTTCGTTCTTAACGTTCAGATCGTGTTGCTTAAGGAGTTTAAATGAAGTTCCGAATGGAATGATGTTAAAAGATGCTGTTGAAGCGATGAATAAACGTTGAACTGTATCCTTTTTTTGCAGGTGATACAAAAAAGAACGACAGCGTACATTCCTATGGAAATGGAATTTGCAATGTGGGTTCATCCAGGCGCCTCTATGAATATCAATTCTCGACGCACGGAGGCCTTTACTACCATCTACAGGTTGCTTTGGTGGATAAAGCCAATGATTTTGCACAGATTTTCGACACTCGTGCTAACAAGACATGGAAAAAACCGCCAACTGTCCTAAATACAACCAAGAGCAACTTTGATTCAATCAAAGGACAGAACAAAGGGTATAAATACATTGGAAAGATAAAGGATGGTAAGTATTAAAATAGAGAGTATAAGAGTTGTGTGGAGTTAGTCTGTTGAACTAAATCAAACAATTCACTTTTTTATACTAAGGACCAAAGTTATGGAACTCTCTGCCTCATACGAGAATTAAATCTGACAATATAACATCTTTCAAACGGTTAATAATAATAATAATAATAATAATAATAATAATTATAATAATGAAAACATAGTAATAGATGATGACACAGAAATACGAGAGTTGGATCATGAAGGAGGAAGGAGTATACAAATACCTGGGTGTAGATGAAAGTGATGGTATCCAGCATAGCAAAATGAAAGAGAAGATAAGAAAAGAATGTAATAGGAGGGTAAGATTAATCTTAAGAACTGAGCTCAATGGAAGAAACAAAGTAGAAGCTATCAATAGTTGTGCAATATAGCTGTGGCATCATTGACTGGAAAATCTAAGAACTGAAGAAGATTGCCAAAAAAACACGCAAACTGTTGAACATGCACAAGATGTTACATCCTAAAGCAGATGTGGAAAGGCTGTACATCCCAAGAAAAGATGGAGGTAGGGGCCTGATCGATGTAGAAACAGCATTCAAAACAGCAACAATAGGGCTTGATCACTATCTGTAGCACAAAGAAGGGCAGTATCCAAAGCAGGTGCTAGAACATGAAACATCTAGAGCCAAAAATTCAGTATCCAAGAATGCTACTAAAATTCAAAAGGGAAGTAACAATGACAGAGATTGAGAACATAGAAGATAAATCTGCCTCTGAAAATGCTAAAGCCCTGAAACACGTGTTTAAGTCAAAGATGAAGTCATTGAAAGTAGAAAAGTGGAAAAACAAAGCATTGCATGGCCAGTACCCAAAGATCCCTGAGAAGCCTCATGTTGACACCGTCACCAGCAACAAATGGTTGTCGAGTAATTTGAAAGGAGAAACTGAGGGACTACTTGTAGCAGCTCAAGACCAGGCAATAAACACCAGAAACTACCAGAAAGTAATATGTGGCCAGCAAGAGGTGACCAAATGCAGAATGTGTTCGCAACATGAAGAAACAGTGGACCACATTGTATCCGGATGTTAGGTATTAGTCAAAACAGAGTACATCTCCAGGCACAATAATGCTGCAACATATCTCCATTGGAACATCTGTAAAGATCATGACATAGAGATTACAGACAAATGGTACGAACATGCGCCGGAGGCCGTGATGCACAATAAAGATAATAACTTCACCATCATGTGGGATATGCCAGTCAATACTGATAGAACTATAACAGCGAACAGACCAGATATCATCGTTAAAGATTCAGTGAATTCCACCTGCAAACTGATTGATATGACTGTTCCATCAGATAGAAACATTGCACTGAAGGAAACCGAAAAAAAAAAGCAAGTAGAAAGACCTAAACTAGAATTACAAAGAATGTGGCATATGAAAACTGTAGTGATCCCTAGGGTTGTTGGTGCGCTTGGTACAGTGAAGAAGGGTATGGTAGAAACATCAAGAAAGTATCAGAGAGAGCTACTATGGCAGAGACTCAAAAGATCTGCATGCTGGATTCGGCACGAATCCTTAGAGAGGTGCTCAGTGTATGAACAGTATGATTGACTTAAGTGACTGACACTCTAGGTGCATGGTTTGCGCCCGGCTGATGCACAAAAAGAATACCAGCAAAGACTGTGATAAAAGAGATAATAATAATAATAATAATAATAATAATAATAATAATAATGATAGCATTCATTTAAACACGATTAAAAATTACAGCAAAGTAGATGTGGTCGTTTATTAAATAACAATAAAATTAAACTTCCTAACTAATCACAGTAAGACTAATGTAAAATTCTACTTATTTGCAACAATGAAATTATAAAATTAAAATAAAATTCTTCATCCTAGTACATCAACACAATATATGTGGCTTGAAAATACACTTCATGGCCTTTTTGAAAGCGTAAATGTCACGAATAGACCTCGTTTGGTTTTCCAGAGCATTCCACCGAATAATTGACTCGTATGAACATGATTTCTTGACCATATCGGTCTTAGGCTTTGGTAACTTTAAAGTCACTTTCCTCCTGAGATCATAGCTACTTAAATACTTTTCAAAAAGACAACTCATGGGACATGGTAAAAGATGATAATGACCCTAATGCGCTAAAATTAATAATCGTTTCTCATATATAATCTTTAAAGTGTTCCATTTTGCTCTGGCAAGAACCTACTTGCTTGCCGTACACCAACCTAAGTAAAATATTATTTTGCCGCTCTGACATGCACAGATTCTAGGTTTGAGAAAAAGTACTTGACCACAAGAGCCCCAAACTAACATACCATACGTAACAGAGGGCAAAATAACCCTAAACCCTAAAATAGAAATCAATTCTCGCCTGTTTAGGCAAGAAGTACAGTTAGTCAGTAAGTTCAACTTCTGCGTGAACGACTTCGCTAGTTCCGATACATGATGATCCCATGTAAGAGCATTGTTTATCTGGACACCTAAGCATCTTGTAGATACAGCCTCCTCGATAACATAATTACCCATCTTAACAGCTTCTTTTGGCGCAGTCAGTTGTCTACATCCATAAATTTATGCTCATATTACAAGGTGTAAGTGTGACGATAGAAAGATGAACTTCACTTTGAGTCAAGTTGGTAACGCCAATTCGTTGGCTAATTTCTTGCCAACAGTTGAGAGATGCTCGTTTAGTATGTTCGCCTTGTCCAGGTCGGAGGTATCAACTCTTCCTTCCGCATTTCTCATCTTCAGTGTCGTGGCAATTGATTGGCTGTTGGTGGTATTTTTTACCAACTTCCGGTATGATTTACAATCCCTCACTTCATTGAACAGTTCCAACGAGTACTTTCTCTTAGAGAGCCTCACATCCTTGGTCACTCTATTCCGCAACTTACTTTAATCTTATTTAACTAATTTGCAAAATACTCAATGAATTTTAAAGCAAGGTTATTAAGTAAGCAAGTCTTCTTAGTACTTTACACGTGTCAATTTTACATTCTACACTCTAGTTTTTAACGTAGACTCTAATTCAAAGAGGGAGCCTTACCTATAAGTTTTCGTGGCTTCTTGAGACATCTTCGTCTTTTCCTTTTCCTATATTATATTTCCCATGTTGTACATTAGCTTTATTCCCCTTTTGACATATAATAAAGGTAGCGACTAGGGGTATTTCGTTACTCCCACCGACGCTGCCCCAAACAGTTTCTTTCGAAACTATCAGCCTTTATTCATTTGTATTTCTTCTCCTTTCTGTATGAGATGCCAGTCCATCGCAGGGTTACCCCCCCCCCCCCCCAGCATTAAATTTTCCAGTACCCATTTAAATACCTGGGTGAAGAGAGGCACTGTGAGAGTAAAGTGTCCTGCCTAAGAACACAACACAATGTCCCTGCACCGCGCATTGATCCGGACCACTCGATCCGAAGTCGAGCGCACTAGCCATGAGACCACCGCACCTCGCACGTAATAAAAGCAAATGATAAATAAATAAATAAAAAGTAGTGGCAGGTATAGTTAACCCCTAGTTCAGGTGTCGCAAAGTTAATCACGAGGATCAGTTGTAAAAAAGTTGGTTTCTCTGGGGATATCTGAAAGTGATGGTAGGCCTCCGCTGCGCGGAAATGCACGTGTGGATAAGATAGAATTGGTCTTGTTGGTAACTTGATGCTACAGATTCTACGCCACGATATCGAATTCTCAGATATTTATCTAACCAAATGAGGAGTGTGCGTGGGTCTGATTTAACTTAGAACAAATATCTCGAGGCAAATATCTAAGTACAAAATATATCTAAACGACGAGATGAAATAATTAAAAGCTGTAAGAATAGGTGGGAAAAAAAGATAATTTCTGAAATTGCTCTTCTTAGGAAAGAATATCAAGATCATGACTCGGCTGCAGCGTCAATGTGGTAGCCAAGGCTGCATCCATACGCTGCAAAGAATAATGGAACGAATCCGTGGAAGTACTAAGTGCTCCCCGATGGTCACGGCTACACCACCTCAAACAAAACAAACCAGCATAGCTCCACCACCTCACAAAATTCTCAAGCCGGAGACATACCCCTAAAAACTTTCTGAGTTTTACCTCGTGACGAAAACACATATAATGTTTTGAAAGAATGGCAGGACTTCTTCCGGTCCCAATGGTTCTCGACCCTTTAGTTACACATCAGTAGAATTATTTGGTGTAGATGTTACGAACTTCGTCGGTGAGGTCGAGTGCATAGAGGAGAACAGTTCATAGTCATTGTAAGGGCATTTATAGTTCGGAGACACTACTTTAGACTAGAATAGAAAGTAGTGAATAAAATTTTGAATTGGGCTTATTGAGTAATAAGATAGTATCTGTCATCAACTATGGAATCATTTATAGGATGTGCGATCACTGGAACACAGCGGTCAAACGTAGGGCATGCGCGAGGAGATCAATTTTGGCCATCCGCGCGGCAAAATTTCGAAGGAAAAGATAGGAAGCAACTGTTCTCACGCAAAAAAAGGGGGGGGGGAAAGGAAAATTGAATGTCCATAAAACTCTGTAAAAGGAAACAAAAGGATAGAAAAGGAAAACATGCCAATTTACTATTCTGTTTTAAGCCTTACAAAGGGCGATGATTTATTGGTTTGTGTGATTATTGGTAACCCGTTTAAGAACTTACCTTGAGTCACTAAGTCTTTCGCACATGCGTAGAAATTTGACCGCTGTGATGGCGCATGGTGAAGAAAACGAAAACACTGACCTTAACAACTCTCTACACGAATTTCTTGTATAGTTAAGTTCACTATGGTATTCAAAACTGCTTCTGAAACATGTTTTTAAGCGAATTTTTATCGCAGGGGGGCCAGAATGGCCTGTTTATCGTTCCTTACAACGGCACAAAATATAAAGCATCCATTCAAAATCATCTATTCTCGGACAAGTAGCCGTCAATTTCGTGACAACAATAGAAGACAAGCACTGAAACAGAAGGGAATTTCGATTTTTGTGGCTTTGAGTCTTCTTCAAAACTCTTGTTAGTCTTCTGAAGTCCAATGAGAACCTATTGTATTTCCTCGAATAAGCACCCACGCACGCTGTGATAGGAGCCCTCCTCCGATTAATTGCACACCCCCTAGGCCATAATGTTCAACATGCGCCTCTTGAATAAGCCCCCCCTGCGCATGCCCCTCCCCTTCGCTGTCTTGAATAGTAGGGATACAAGGAAAACCTTGTTTCTAATGCTACTTTATTTGTAACTTTTTAACCTCCATCTACAGCGGAAATAGTGCAGGAGCGTAATAAGCGCCCCTCCGATTAAGTCCTCCCCCCCTTCTTTCGACCGAAACTTCATATAAGTGCCTGGTCGCTCATTCGCGAGGACATACGGTAATGTGAAGGCTAGGCTATGTGCATCCCTTTTTAGGTATCAGCGTTGGTTAGGACCATTCTTTATGATTATAAATTCTAATACTGCTGCTTACTAAATTTACCAAGAACCCTTTCAAAAAGGACTAGGTCGTTAGAATGTAGCGCATCATATCCCTGTCTCGTCCTGGTTTGCATGCAGAAACCTTATAGTAAGCTTTTCTACATTATGCTTTTGTTTCCCCACTAAAATGCTCCACCTTAATGCTCCATTTTTCCCACTAAAATGCTCGGTCTCCCCCAAAAAAGTAATTAAAATGCTCGGATAATGCTCATTATACAAAGGTTTTTTTTAATTAATTTGAAAGTTTACACTTACGTACAAGTGTTGCAAGTAACGACAACGTTTACAGGTTTATGTTTTTTTCGTGACCCGTGTAACTTACACGGGTCACGAAGAAAACAAACATGGCCGCCTTTTGAGTCTTGAAAGGTAAAACCGCTGACTTTTCCTCAGTCTCCACTCAGCTGTATCAGGTTTTTTCGTGAATTAAAAGCGGGACTGAGAAGAGTTAATTTCTATTTTATTTTCTCGCAAAAAATTAATTTTCCGGGAAAATGCCACTAAAATGCTCGAATGATGCTCAATGCTTTCGCCTCACTAAAATGCTCGAAAAAATGCTAGCATAATGTACAAAAGCCTACCTTATAGTGGCTCAAGTATAGCAGCGGGTGCTTTCTGGATTTCAAACCAAGTTGTCTCACAAAAGTTTCAAACGATTACACAAACCAATAAACCGCGGCGTCTTAAAAGCGTCAAATTTTTTTAGGTAAAGCTCAAAATAGAAAGGTAAATTTTTGTGTTTTTCTTTTCTGTACTTTTGTTTCATATTGCAGAGTTTTATTAACATTTCAACTTTCTTTTCCCTGTTTTTTTTTTTTTTTTTTGCGTGGCATTCGCTTTAAGTATCTCCTCTTTTCACTCAAACAAACTTTGTGCAACGGTTTCAAAACTTTTCGCTCGCTGTTATGCTCAGATACGTGCGTGCCTCGTAAATGTAAACCAGGTTTCTTTACAACTTCATTAATCTGACCGCTTTCGGATGTTAAGGCCAAATTTTAAAAATTGGTGTCATAACAATTTTATGGCAAAACGATTGTTGTTGGATTCACGGTAAAATTGCGACACAAAATTAACGATTGCACGTCCTAATATAATAGTCTCTCTCGATAAATTTTATAAAATATCTCGATTGAAAACCGTTTAGATATGAAATGTAGATAATTTTATCCCACCCAGTAAGCGTCCATCTTAATTCAACTATATTTTCTTAATAAAAAAATGAAAAAATTAGGTTTTTTAAAAGTTTTTAAAACTGATACGCTTCAAAGCAGCAGTTAATATTTTATCAATGTCTGTTATCTTTATCCATTATTTAAAACATATACTTACATTTTCCCTACGATAATAAAACGGAAAATAGATTGTATCAAAGTTTTTCGTGATCACTGAGCACGAAAAGGACATAATCAGTTTCAATATCACAGATGCATGCGCCAGTAGGAAGAGTGCAATTAGACACCTGGGATTCAATTCATCTGGAAAATTCACCACATTACTTGTTTTGATCACAGAATCCACTCGTAAGGAGCTTAATTAGAACAGAAGGAAAACAAAAAAAAATTTCAACCGCCAAACAGAGGGTTTTTGCCAAAAAAAAAAAAGGTGGACGAGCTTGCTTTAAATTGTGAATTTGTCTGATCGGATAATACTCAGGTGTTGCAGCTTTTAGGGAGTTATTCCTTCTTAACGATTTTTTCTTGTTTGTTACGATCGCCTTGAATTTTGTCCAAAGCGATGGCAGCCAACAGAGCGTCTAAATCAGCTACAAATGTTAAAAAAGATGTGACATATTTCTCGGATGATCAAGAATTTGAGACCGACCTCGAGGACGAAATTGAGGTTAATAACTCGCGGAAAAGCAAACCCAACAAGCCAACCGTGGAGCGATATTTTGATGCCTGCGAAGCCCTGAACACTGTTCCTGTGGCCAAATTTGTTCGTCAATTTACAAAAGGCCATGTAGATCTCAAACACTACGGAATTCGAGATATCGGCGCCCAGGCAATTGCTATGGCGCTAGAAAAAGACATAGTGGTGACAAGTCTATATCTCCATGACAACGGGATTGGGGAAACGGGAACTATTGCTTTGTCCAGAATGCTCAGAGACAACTGTTTCGTACTGAACTTTGACATTTCGGAGAACAAAATTGGGAGGCTGGGCACTAGAGCAGTTGGGGACATGTTGTTGGAAAACGCTTCTCTTCAGGAAGTAAACTTAAGCGGTTGTGGAATTCTTGGTAAGGATATAAAGCAGTTTTTGAAAGCCTTATCTTGCAATCCCTACTTGAAGAGCTTGGATTTCAGTTATAACGATCTAGGAGACGAAGGCGCCATTCACTTGGGCCGTGCGCTCTCCAAAAATCAAAAGATAGAATTTCTCGACCTTAGCTGGAACAACATTCGCGTATCTGGCATCGAGGAGCTTGCCAAGGGACTCGCGACGAACAAAAAACTAAGACAGCTGGAACTTTCCTGGAACTGTTTCTTGGACGAAGGAGCGAATCGTCTTGGCTCGGCTCTGCTGCAAAATCATTGTCTTAAAGTATTGGAGGTGCAAAGTTGCGGAATTCATACCGCTGGGGTCTTCAAGATCGCTGACGCCCTAAAGAAGAATCAAAGCCTTGAGGTGTTAAGTATAGGTAAAAATCCCTTTCAAAGCTCCGGCGCAGGTTCACTTCTCCGCGGTATAAGATGCAACCAGACGGGCGCTTTGCGAGAGCTCCTTCTAGACGATGTGGTGTTTGACAAGGAATGCGAAAGGGAGCTGGACGCTCTGCTCCAGGAAAGACCAAACTTCAACTGCTCTTGGGATGTGAGTATCAGAGGAGGACACGCTATCAACGGTAAGAAAAAAAAGCCAGATGCCGTGGAAATTTTTCTCACCTTTGTTCGAACGCGAGGCCTTCGTCTGATAGACTTGTTCAGAATGTTGGCAAAGGATGGAAACTCAACGACCGTCACCAAAAATGAATTTATCACCGGAATGAAGAAACTCAACGCACCCCTCAAAGATCATCAGCTTAGGGCGCTGTTTGACGTCTTGGACGTGAATCATGACGACCGCGTGGAGTTTTACGAGTTCCTCAGTTCCAGGAGTCACTATTTAAAGGCAGTGCGAAAATGATAGCTTGCATCTCCTGCCCGACACTACTGCAAAAATCCAGTAACACCTCGTTTACAGAAGCGAAAGGCCAAACTGAATGGCATGCTGCGCATCATATCTTACCCTTTCACCTCCACGAGTGACCAAGACCAAACTCAATACAATTTCAAGCAAAGTGATGTGAATGGAGAAAAACATCAATTAAGGTATTCCTAGTTGATCCAAGACCAAATTCTCCAAGTAACATCACATGAATTGTAAGACAGAAAGTAGCGAGAATTACTAAAGAGATCTTGGAAGTGAGAGGGTCTGGGGTGGAGCCCCGACGTAAAAGCTATTCGACTTTGCGTTTGCTACACTAGAGTACAAGAAGGCTGGATTTCTAGCTACAGACGATTTGTAAAATCTGCCAAACTAAGGTCATTCTCCTCTGGCTTCTGTGACAGCTTGCAGGTAATCTGTTCTATTCCTGGGCGGAGAGAGGTACTGTGGGAGTAATGCCTTGCGTGCAAGAACACAACACAATTACCTAGCCAGGTCTCAAATCCGGGCATCTCGACCATAAGTCCAACGCGCTAATTGTCACGTCACCGTCACGCTAACTGTCACGACCTATCCACTACAATACTATCCATTAGTTTAAGAGAAGAAGTCTTAAATTCAGGTGTTACTGTTTATTGAACTGTACATGGTTTCTCCAACATTCAATCTTCAGGTTAAGGCCTAGAGTGCGACCTTTTACACTTCTTCTTTTGCAACATTTATCAAAATTAATTTAAGATACGAAATAAGCGGCACTATGTCTGAAGTTGAAACTTTGCTTAATCTTCGTCGATGTATTCAAAAGGCTCTGGCGGTTCTGGCTCGTCTTCCTCTTCTTCAGCGCCAATACCCATCGGTGAAGAAGCTGAGAGAGAAACACATTGAAATAAGCTGACTGTTAAGGAGACCAATGTTTGGAAGATACATTGATGAATTGGGGATAAAGATTTAATGAAGGGAAGAGGAGAATAATTATATTATAAAACAACGGTAAAAAAAGAAAAACCGAACACAGATAAGTGCAAGAAGTAAGTGTATTGATTACTTTCCAACATCTATGGGACAAAATCGTTGTTCCCAATTACTTTCTGTAATCACCCTCCGACAGCTTAAAGGCAGCGACCAGAGTCGCGAAACACTGCGAGACTCAGTTAGACCTCGTAGGAGGATCTCGAGTCCTATTGTTTATTTGCCTAGTACGTAGAAACCTTGTACTGTACTCAACACTTAAATAAATAAACCGTATCACGCATAAGTGTAACATTATTTGTGGCCTGATTGGTGGGTTCTCGGTGATACACAGTTGACCCTGTGCAATATGTCTGTTTTGTTTTAGTTTAATTTCAGAATTGAGCAAAGAGTTTCCAGCAATCTGATTGGTCGAGCGGTTCCTTATATGACGCTATATAAACCGCTCCACGCGGTTTATATAAAATGTTAAAATGAAATGTTACTAAATGTTACTAAAATGTTATGATTTTAGAAATTTCTCTGTTGTTCAGGTCTGAAATTACACTAAAACAATTATTCGCCTCAGGTTCGGTGAATATCGTCGAACAATCCCCTCGACTTCGTCTCGGGGATTATTCGACGATATCCACCTCGCCTTCGGCGAATAATTGTTAAATATCATCAGTGGAGGAAAATGCGCTACTAAACACTTAATCCTGTCCTGAGAAAACGTCCGCTGACGGGCGGTTCGACTGCGGTAGCAAATTTCTGTAAGTTACTGAGAGAATTATTACCGGGAAGAGGTTCGATCAAGTCTTCGGGTTCATCAGATTTGGAATCAGTCATCATCACAATTCCTCCGATGTTAACCTGCAGTAAAGACGGAAAAAAAAAATTATGAAGCCATGGGCAGGATGCTGAAGGAATAGCTATAACCAACAACTTATTTGAAATATCTCTCTCCACTAGGAGTTACTCATTAACTAGCATCTAAACTCTCCCAACGATGTCACCCTCCACGTCACACAATGAGGTCACAAGAAGCAAGGAAATGATCTTCAACTGAAAAAGCTCTTGATTGTTAAACACATTCTCTTTGTCAGCACCTTAGGGGAAATGTTTTGTGAACAGTATGGAGAATATGTACATTGACGTGAAGGTATAACGGATTAAAAAAAAAAAGTTTACATTTTTTTGGGGGGAAATATTGAGTGAAATTCAGTAGGGGCTTGGGAGAAAGAACGTGTCCGAGTTCTCCTTAACTTCTTAAAACAAAAGAAAAACACCATTTTCGAGTAACTTTAATTACGAGCTTCAAGTAAAGCTTACCGGTTTTAGAGGCATGTATCGGCTGCCCCCTGGTAGGGAGATAACCTTGAGCTGCGGAAATAAAGATGTTAGCATCGCACTATATAAAAATGTCAAAGACATTATTTCTTAAAAGGAAATTGGAATCCAATGAAGCCGCGACGATGTAGAATATAAAACATTGAGTTGTGACCAAACTTAGTGCAGCAAGACTTATGATGGGGTCAAATTTGAAGGCATAAAAATACACCACTTTATGGAAATAGTTAACGGCTATCTAACGCACCAAAACAAGAACACATGCTGATTAATAATGGTAATTGAACTGAGTGGAGAGCAATTTGGGCTGAAATCGTACACGTGATTTGAAATCACAATTATGATTTCAGACCAAAATTGCACGACACGAGGTTCAATTACCACTTTATTACGTCCATTTTGATGCGGTACTCAGCCGGTTTTTAAATAAAAAGCGGAACCGGAAACGCTTTTACATCTTACTTTCTATGCAAAACAGAAAAACTTTGACGTCATGTGTCAAAAACTCAGTCAAGCGTAAAATGATGCGATTTAGAGCAAAAAATGGTGCGATTCGTGAATAAATCACACTAATTAGAGCCAATCAGATTACAGGGACCACCAGTGATTTCAAAATGGATGTAATTATTGCTAACAACATCAGTTTTACATTTTTCCAGGGTAGAACACCATTTATATAGCCTTTTGCCACACGAGTTCACAATTTGCACTCTATCGCACCTGAATGTCTATCTTAAATCAAAATAACAACGAAAATCTAAAATAATTTCACGCTTGAAGAGGGATCATAGGACAAAATAAAACACCCAACCTGCGGTGCGGATCACAGATGGAAGATTTTAAAGTGTTCTGATGCATGGAAGCGATAAATAACACAAACATAAAACCGCAATCAACGCGGGAAACTCGATAATGGTCTTTGTTTAGCAACGTGAAGCTTCAAAATACTTTCAGTGTTATCAAATCAACCGTTTTCGGAATGCGAAAACACCAAAGAAACAAAAAAACAAAAAAAACAAAAAAAAAAACAAAACAAAAAAAAACCTAACTGAACAAACCTGTGCGGGTAGAACTCTTGCTGGGTTCTCTAACAATTCAAAGTCAGGTTCGTCTTCCTCCATTTTCTCGCTACTCTCCTTTTCGCTCTTTTCAACAGTTGATTCTTCTTCGGACTTGTCTTTCTCACCTTCTTTCTCCTGCAAAATGTTTTAACATTTGGAAAAATGAATTAAGCCCCGTGGCCGATCCTGCTGGGGGCTTACCGAGAGGTGAGAAAGTTCTGCGGGAGTTTCATTTTCGAATTAGGAGTTTTTTTGTTTCGCGGTGGTTTTGTGGTAGAAGTTTCTGTCGGCTACTAATTTCTGCGATTTTTCTGTTAAACCAACAGAATGATAACGAAGAAAGAAACTTCTAACTGTTATGCTTTTCTCGTTATTAAAAGGGAAGCTGCAGGGTAGAGGACTCCGCGATGGATATTTCGGGAGAGTCCGAACACAAAACATGCAAATTGTAACTTAATTCAAGCGCAGAATTATTCATTTTCCAACGTTACTAAATGCTAGTGATGCTATATTTAAGGGAATTTTGATGTGATGGGACTTAGTTTTGCGCACCGAAACAATCCCAAAAATTCGCAAAAATATAAGCCGTCAAGATTTTCGTGCTTGACGTCCACCCGGTTTCTAAGATTTAAAGTGACTACCAGCATTACTTCTTTTCTGAACCCTCCCCTCCCCCCCCCTCAGTGCTCCCGACGGTTAGTTGGTACCCACTTAAACTCTCGAGTAGGGGGGGGGGACTATAACGACTCATGTACACAGGACAGTGATCCAGCCATCGCTCAGAGCTCCATTCTGTGGAGTCTTTTGTATAACAATTACCTCAAGTAAAAATAAAAATAAGTAAAAAAATGTAATGAATCGATTGCTGCTCACCTTTTTAGCTGATGAACCTTTACCTTTGTCTGCTTCCTGATCCTGGCGGAGCAACAAATAAAACAAGAATAGAAATAGGTTATTTCTTCGTTGGTCAGAAGAACGGGCACGAAGGAGCAAAAACTAAACAGAAGAGCGCGCCGTCTTAGAGTAAACAACCACGGACAAAACAATCATGACCGTCTTGAAGCCTCGAAAAAAATTTCAATAAAGCGAAGATACAAATGTTCAGAATCAAAAACGAACTGAATTGCTAACCACGTCCATCTTGTCTTCGGATGCCTCGGATTTCTTTGCTCGGGCTTTAGCCTTGGCTGTGATGGACAGCACAGCTGTAGTGACCTTGGAACGAAACAGAAGAGGGTTAAACTTAACACTATCTACCGGTAGACGCCTTTACTCTTGTGAGACACACGCAAAATAAGAGGGAGACGAAACGGAACATTTGCGGCTTACGGCAAGAAGCAATACCAAAACACGAACTTTCCTTCCAACTTTAAGCCTTCGAAAATCAAATCCAAAGAAGATCTTACCACGTTGAAAGATGAAGCACTGATTTTGTCTTTTTCTAGAAGAGGATAACACATTGAAAACCTGATATTCTTCATACAAACATACCTTTTCTTTCTCTTCTTTCTTAGGAGGCTTCAGTGGTTCAGGGTAAGCGTACATTGATGGCTTCACGTTGGATCTGAACTGCATTTTGGGCATCTACAATATAAACGCGAAAAATTTAGAGACCAAAAAAAAAACTTTTACAGTAGTGCATTTGTTTTAAATCCACACCGAGCCTACGTAGCGTAAAATTCTAGGCCAAGACCAAGGCCAAGAGATTATTCTCTTGGCCACAATATAAATTTAGTGACTACCTAAAGAGGAACAAATTCAAAACTTACAGCGAGGACCATTCTCGTTATTTTGTTTGCGACGTAAAACTTTTCATATCAATGGTTTATTTACATCTGTGCCTTAGAAAGACATGAACCTTAACCTGAACTGTCACCAATGTCGGTTGCCTCGTTGTTCAGCTAGTAAAGACCTTACTTTAGCGTTGTGAAGTTCATTATACTAGCCCTTTTTTCCTAATTGCATAAATTGCATTCCTTAATCCAAATCAGGCCATGCTCTTTTAACAGATAGGCAAAAACCTTGGATCAAAAGCTAAATCCAGCGAAATACTTCTGTCTACACTTGCTTCTCTTACTAAAGAAAAGGGGATCGGGTTTACCTTCAAATCCGAATTTAGTCCAATGATGCACGAGGGTGAAAAAGCCAAGGATAAAAAGTGAGAGAGTGGGAACCAGTACCACACGTGTGTAAATACAAACAGTCCTACAACTGTTGCCATGTGCGTGTGACCCGCGCGAGACTCAAGCGAGATGGTCACGTTCCGTCCACCTAGTATGAAAAAAACAGTACAAAAAAAAAAAAAATTGAATTAATTTCTACGACGCTTTATTTCTTCATGTATACACGATATTTTTATAAAACATTGTACTCTCCTTTTAAAAAACGTCGGTCAAAATGAACTGAAAGTTTCTGTTGGAAAGTTCAATATTCAACGTAAGTACAAGAATGGGGCAAATTGAAACGGGAACGTGTTTTACTGTCACATTTGACGGCGGAAAATCTAATAAAATCGTTTCGTATTGTGTATTAGCTATTGGAAAAGGATGTCCTAACGTGCATGGGCGACGTTTTCACGCGAGCACCATACAAAATGCACGAAATACAGTCACCAGCGTTGTGGAAATACTCACCGGCATCAAGGATTCCCTGAGCTAGGGTAGCACCAAATTTAGCGATGACGTCTTCATGTTTGTCGCTGATCACCTTTGCAAAGATTTCACGGAATTTCATCACCTTAGGACAGGCAAGTTCCGTCTGCTGAATGAGAACCAGCGAACTGGCGATTAAAGCCCCCTAGTGAAACAAAAACAGATATTTAAGATCCTGGGCTATCAAATAGTAAAAACTAAAACACAAAATTGCGCGTCAGTGATTTTTCCGTCCTGAAGTTTCATCTAATCGGCTCTGTTTGATAACGACTCACTATTTGTCCACTCGTTTCGATGCATGATTTACACAACTCAGTTGTGTAATTTACCCCATTTATTTCCCATTTATTTATTTCCCATTTATTTATTTCCCATTTATTTATTTCCCATTTATTTATTTCCCATTTATTTCCCAAGATCTCTTACCTGACGCACATAGTTCACAGGATCATTTGTCATGGGCTCCAGTAGAGCAATTGCCTCCTTTAAAAAATGATAAACAAATAAACAATTAAATAAATGAATACATAAAGGAGTAAAGAACACGACCATCGAGCTTCTTCGACATCGACCAAGAGACACTAAAGGATTTTTCAAGTCTTCAGCTTCATCAAAATCTTAGGATTTTTTCTCTTGGTTGCCTCAAGGAAGCGTATGGTTGTACACCATTTAGAAAATTACAGTAGGTTAGCAGACAGCTTGCAACATTGCTTAGGGAGTTTGTATTAAAATCTGGTGATCCTTGGTTATAGTTTCCACCCAGGTAAGAACCAGATTTGTTCTCGGTTGTCTAGTGTTCGACTCCTTGGCAGTGCTCATCAAATATTCAGCTATTCTCCCCTCTGCAACTTCGGATTTTTTCACCACTTGATGTTCAATAGGAATTATTCATTCAATCTTTGTCTACACGCGAAAAACCCCAATCAGACCTCGCCAAAGTTCGATGGCCTACAGCAGCACATTAAAATTACCAGTTACTCTTTCTTATTATTTATGGATTTAACGATCAGTGTTACAATTTAATACGATCAGTTTTGATATGTCTGTTAAATTACCTTTAATCCAGTGCCTGCACAGGCAATACCCAAGGCCATAGCAGCTCCATATCTCACGTGAGGGTTGTAACTCTCTGACAACAGGGACACCACACTTGGGCACTGCTCTGGGGTTCTACAAGGTTGAGAGACATGTTCTAACAAGTTCCCTTGCGATGTAATTTACCCTATTTATTTCCCAAGATCTCTATATCAATTCTCCACACTGTCTGCTTTACTTCTGTTGTAGTTTTAGCTTTGAGAATCTGCTGTTAAATTAAACAATTCCCTTAGCATATAACGAACTGCGAGAGAAATCTGTCTTCATCAAGAACACGATGACCTGAGCTGCACTACTATATGAAAGTCTCTTGTTCAAATACATTGCATGTAACCAACTCGGAAACAAACTGTACTTCTATAAACGATGAAATGCGATCTTTTTTCATAAAGCTTACCGAAAGAGGAGAAAACCTAGTGAAGTCACGGCTGCTCTTCTTACGTCATCACTGACATCGCTGACCTGTTGTAAAAAGACTTTTTCACCTATTTGCTCAAGAAAGTTCGGGTTACAATACTACAGTATATACAAGGATATTTAGAGAAAGACGTTTTTCGTCTTGTCACGAGCGTGGGACAAAGGAAGAAAAATTGTGGTGTGTATCAGTGTCGTGCGACACTGTTGTGTGACAGCACTTAACACACAAGACCGTTGCGTGACAGTATTGCGAGACATCATTATATGCAGGACCCGACAAGCATGTGAGGCCGTGTCGTGCGACACTGTTGTGTAAAAGTTCCTTTTTTTTTTTTTTTTTTTTTAACAAATGACATGGCAGTTGTGTGACAGTGTCATATAAAAAAATTTACAACAACGTGTGCTTACAGCGACATGAAGAAGTCTTTTGATGGCTTTGTTGTTTCCAGTGCCACAGTAGGCCATTGCTACTGTATACATGCCACTCTGCCTTAAGTTAGGGTCCTTGTCCTGCATTAAGCTTTCAATGAGCGTATCAGCTTCTTCCATCCTTGCATACATCACCTGCAAAATAGAACGTCTACCTTAAGAACTTTTCGGTATCGATACTGATCGACCCATTGATAACCTGCGCTGCCGCAAGACTCTCTTCTGTTTAAGTTATACGGAGGTCTGAAGCCGAAAGTCTACAAGTTACTTTCAATTAACAAACGATTCGCTTCCCTTTTGATCAACTACTTCCGTTTTCCGATAACGAAATATACTACCGATCAGAAATTACTCAGAACCAATCACAAAACAAATCGAACGAACGTCAAAGGAAAAAACAATTTATCGTTTGGTTCAGAGTAACCGAACAAGCTTCCTCGTATCATCCTTAGTGTTGAATCGGTGGATTACAAATCAAATTCCCTTGACTTATCCCTGATATCTCCCTGATTTTTTGATGGCCTGTTAGAGCCATTATGAAACCTGTTCCCATAACCGTGGCTCAAAAAGGAAGCTACAATGTAACTAAGTCATTTATTAGGTTTAACTTACCAATGCAATTCCTAACGAGAGCCCACGGAGGATTTTCTCGTGTTGAGTATCTTGAGCATACTGCGAAAAACGTAGACACCAAGTTATGCATAGACAATTACATGTCATCTAAAACAAAGTCATTCATCAGAGATAAAAGGAGTGATACAAATTTGTAACAAGAGGAAGCATGATGTTCTAAAAAGCCTCGGTTTCTCTCCTCTTAAGGTGGCTCGATAGTCTAAAAATGCTCATTTTGGCAACAATTTTACCAACACTTAAACTTTAAATCATATCATTATACTTGTGCCACAAACTTAAATAGGTCTTACCCATTACTTTCCACTAAGTTAGGAGAGCATTCCATAAAATTCAGAGGAGCCACACCATTTATTCTAGCCACACCCAATTCCGAGAGACAAAAATAGGTATGTTTTTTGGCAAAGATATCTCTACTCTGCTTTATGCTATAGAGCTAAAACTTCAGGTGCTTGTTGTACTGTATCACAGCTGTGCAATGACCTACTTTGAGGTAAGTACTATGTTGCATTCATGAATTAGCTCTCAACAAAGAAAGACCAAAAAATAACCCTGACTACACTTCAATTTACAAGGCATAACCCATGAGTGAGAAGTCCAAACACTATAAAAATAGGTCATTGCACACAGCTATTGACACTTGAGATGCTGTGAAAATTTGATCTACTTATCGTAAATATTTTTTGAGATATTATTGTCACAAGGTTTCAAAACCTCTGAAATACGGAAAATTAGAAAATAGCAAATAAAGTTCACAAGATCATTGGGCAAGCAGTCAAGAGTTGAAAACAATGTTAGAAGGCACCAGCACCATACTGTTGTCCTTCTATTGCCTCTAAAGTGTCACTGTAACCTTTTTTGAAGTTTCTGATCTGTTTTCTCCTTTTTTTGGCTTGCTCAGAGCTTTTACGGCGAGAATGGCGAATTCGATTATGATCTTGCTTTCGGCAAGCTTTGATGCAATGAAATCCTGGGTCAATTCCCAGGTTTCGAAGAACTAAAATGATAGAAATAGTGCCATTGTTAAAATGTGAGACTGCCAAGAAGGTAGCAAGTTCCACCACTGCTAGCCCAGAGTGGGTTTCCTTTGTAGCACGCTGCCAGATAAGGGCATTGATGGCCTCATTTTGGTTTTGCGTACCACCATGTAGACAGCGTGCAAGCAGACTTTGCTCACTCAAGGCTTCAAAGGTGGGATAGATGGCATTAGCCACAGCCGTTGGAAGGGGATGGTTATGTCTATAATCAGAGGTCCCCTGTGCAACATCCCTTTGAAAGCCACACCATGAACTCTCTCCAGGGGGGCACAGGTCGTGATCTGGGCTATCATCAGTTGACTGTGTATGATGCCAAATTGCCATTACAGCATTCTCCATAGCTTGGATATCATGAGTATTGTTCCTAATGGCTTTCCCATAATATACTTGCAGTTTATCAATGACATTGTCTGTTAGCCTGCCCCTTCCGCCAATTGACTTTCCATCTTGAAGACGTGTCTGACCAGTTCTCTTCTTCAGTGAGCGAAGTCGCGACCCCAAACGTTTCTGGACATGGCCCACACATTCCAATTTTCTTACTTCAACAGGCCCATAAACGGCTTCTTCAACAATAAGTTTGTGGGATTTACTGTCTCCATCCCCAAGAAATTCTGTATAACGAACAGAGTAGTTTTGAACAGACCGTTCAAATATGGCAAGCATTCCAGAAGCATCCATCGACCCCGAAGAACCAAAATAGTTTGCCTGGCAAAGATGCTGGTGTCCTTCCCACCACTCCTGAAACTCAACAGTTCCTTCTTTGCTTCTCCAAACCATGCATTCCTTGCACTCTTTGGACATTACTTCCACATCGAGAACTTTACCAGTAACTGTGGATATTGCAGTGACGACCCCATAAGCTGAAGAGTACCCCCTTCTTCTCCAAGTTCCATCCCCTGACACTCCAATGTCAAAGACCCCATCTTCTCCTGGCTCATAAAATTCTTTTGCCTCTTCAGCTGCATTTTGCATGCTCTCCTTGGCTACAGTCTCCGCAGAATTGCGAATTGTGGCAACATGATCTCGATAAGAGTTCTCGTTCATGGGCGGTAGCATGTTCATCACCGCAGCGAATTTTACAAGACTCTGGTGTCCAATTCCAATGTTCCTTGTAGCAAGGACAACTCTTCGGTTGACTTCATAAGCCTGACTCCCTTCGATTTTAGCAGAGGAAAAAAACCTCTTCGAGTATTTGCACTTTTGGGATGTGCATTTTAGCACAAAAAGAGTAGCAAAACCCATCTTGGCGCTGCAATCCTCCTCGAACGTGACGTGGCCATATTTACACATCGGACACCAAAATGACTCGAAGACTGAAGCAAGTACAGAGATATCAATCAAACGAAAACCCTCTATACTTGCCATCTTTTCCTCCTCATCGTTTTCAGGGTCTCCAGAATCGCTAGACTTATCGTCCAACTTTCTCAGGGTAGCAGGCATCGATTTAGTACGATCAGAATTCCGTGTGATGTTTTTCGGAATCTTTTCATCTTCGATATCGGTGATGTCTGATTCCTCGCTTTCTTTCACTGATTCCTGATCATCAGTTCCTTCCATTTCTTCAGAATTTCTTTTCTTAGTATACTTGTTGCCTGTAAACCTCCTTTTTTTTCTTCTAACGTTCCTAAATTTCCTTTTTGGAGGCATAATTCGCTTCAACTCTCAGTAGATAGATCGTAAACAAGCGAACACGTTTTTCTCATGCCAAGTACGTCATGTATCAGCACACAATGTCCTCATTTAGGGCCTAACTATTTACCAGGCCCCTGAAATCTATTCTGGTCACTCCTGTGAAGATTTCTTTGAAATCATTGGCTTTTTTTGGTGGAAAACGACGCGTTAACAATGCTGGTTTCCATAGCAACCGCTCAAACAGATCCAAAAACAGTTGAAAAACATACAATAGCCATGGGAAAAATTACAAAAGACTTACTTTTCTTGAAACTACAATGACTGTTGGTGCCCAGAAACTTATTTCCAAAAATATGAAGTTTTTATGATTTTTTGGCCTATCGAGCCACCTTAAAGAAAAATAAGTATGATGCACGATCCTCGCAGTAGGTAGCGCTATTTAAGCAATAGCGAAAATCAGACCTGAAAAAAATCAGGCCTGTACGGGATTCGAACCACTGACCTCTGCGATACTAGTGCAGCGCTCTACCAATTGAGCTAACAAGCCAACTGGGAGCAGGCCGTTAAGTTGATTCGTAATAAACCCGTGAAAGTGATGAATCAGATACAATGAAATGATGCGAGGATCGTGCATCATACGTATCTAATACTGCAGTTCAAAATATATGAACTTCATATATTTCATTGTATCTAAAGAAAAATAAATAACAAAAAATGTATTTCCATCGTAACTCGTTTGGACTACAAAGCGTTGCAGACCAAAAACTTTTCTTGTGGTTGAAACCCTGTGTTCGTTTTTTAACGTTATGATTTTAAAGAATACTGTGTATTCATTACATGTAGGTGACCATCCAGGATCACGTGTGGACTCACTTCTCTCCTCACCCTCTCTCGACCAAGCCCTCACAAAGGAACGTAGTTCTATTATTATTATTATTATTATTATTATTATTATTATTATTATTATTATTAATTTATGGAAACTATTGCTTAATAAAGATTATTATTAATTATTATTATTATTATTAATAGTATAATTATTATTATTATTATTATTATTATTACTATTATTATTAACGCCTTTAAATGAATTAGCCCCCTTTTGGTGGAGTGGCCTGTTACAACAGATACGAGCTTACCCCAACCATCTCCTCTATAGCTTTAGCAGATTTTGATCCAAGCATCACAAGACCCATGGCTAGGCCACAAGCTTCCCCTGTAACATAAAACACCGCAATAAACTTAACTATCTGCTATCAAATGCACTACATCGTCTTGACGAGAAATCTTCCTACACTGAGCACCTCCGCAAGTGTTTGGCCGAAGTACCAAAAGTATTATAGGCTTACACCAGGCCTGAGCTTACACAAAATAATTTATCTTCAAGTCAAACATGACCACGAACACTCTTTTCTTTCCTTACAGAGTGGAAAGATTTATTAATTGTGTATAATAATAATAATACTAATAATAACAATACCAATAATAATGATATTTATATAGCACCTATCCCATGATAGATCTAGGCACTTAACAAGTGAGAGGAAATTTAAAATTAAAGTTAATAAGAGTAACTAAACTTAAAATTGAAGTAAAAAACATGTAAAGTCTATTTCCTAATGGCTAAAATAAAAGTTCTCAAAAAGGTAGGTTTTAAGTTTATGCTTAAAAAGACTTAAGTTCTCGCATGAGCGTATATTGCTGGGTGGTTTGTTCCAGAGTTCAGGGGCTGAAACGGAGAATGCTCTAGAACCATAGGTCTTAAGGTTAAAACTAACAGGATTTAGATTGAGCGTAGAGGATGAACGAAGCGATCTAGAAGGTGAGTAGCGAGTGATAAGGTCTTGACTATAGATTGGAGCTTGCTGATGCAGTGCTTTGAAAGTAGTGGAATCTTGAATTTAATTTGTTCAGTGACAGGTAGCCAGTGAAGATCGAGGAGGATGGGAGTGATACTTGTGATCACACTTCCTAGACCGTGTAATCAGTCTGGCAGCTGCATTCTGCACTCATTGAAGCTTTTTGATGATGTATTTAGGAACATTATATAGTAGAGAATTGCAGTGATCGAGCTTGGAAGTTATGAAAGCATGGGTAAGAATCTCTGTAGTTTGCGTTGATACATATCAGTATTTCCTAATACGCGAAATAGTACGATGATAAAAGGCAGATTTACAGACGCTATTTACATGGGGAAGCATCGACAAAGTGGTATCGAAGAGAGCGCCAATGTTTCTAGCATGTGAAGATAATGTCGGTTCCAAAGCGAAGTGGGGGTTGGGATTGCTGTGGATTATACTTTGAGAATAAGTAGAGAATCTCGGTTTTGTCTTTGTTCAGTTTTAGTTCGTTGATGGACATCCATTTATCAGTGTCGGACAGGCAATCCTTAATCTTAATAATAGAGTGGGTTAGTTTCATATCGTTGTTTGTAGAGAAAGAAACATACAATTGAGTGTCATCGGCGTAAAAATGAAGTTGCATTTCATGTGTGGATGTTACACGTTCAGTTCTTCAGAGAGCAGATTCTCTAGGACTCTCTTTTCGTTCTGTGAGTCAAACCATGGAGGAAATCCACGATATATGAAGAAAATAATTCTAAGCTATCAAAAGACCCACAAACCTGTAACAGCATCGTCCTCCCAAAGCTGTGTTTTCAACTGCTCGTAGACATCTGAAACATTGGACAAAAAAAACTTCACATCCAACAATTTACTTCTATTTCCAACAATTTACAGCACATGGGAATATAAATTATACTTCAAGTGTCACAGCATTAAATGATATAAGGTACTGGTCATCAGCATAATTATGCCCTGTACCTTGTATGAAAGACCTGGACGAACTAAAGCCTTAACTCCTCTTTCATTATTTTTAAACCAATTTTTGACCAGTTTCAATACTGAGTTTTCCCACTATGCCGAACAACCCTCTGAGCTCAGAAAGTATTTTCTTGGTTCCATACCTGGTCTGGCAGAGCCCATGGCTGCCAGTCCAAGACCAAGGCACCCTCCATGCCTCACCATCTGAAAGCGGAATTCAAACAAAATAAATTATTGTCATCAACATCTACAATGACTTCATGTGCAGTAGAGTTGAAATTACTGCCTTGTGTCAAATGTTCAGCAGTCATAGAGTTTTAGCTTCACCATTTAATAATAATTAATTTAATTGCTCCTGTTTTTCTCTTGGCTAGAACTACATTGCTTTCCACCGCATCGTCTACTTTTCCATTATCATGGTAACCATTTTCTTTCACCTCTCCAGAGCAACACCAATAGAACTGTAAAAAGATTCCACATACACAGGGCTTGACACTAACTTTTCAACTCACTAGCCAAGTGGCTAGTGACAAATTAGATGTTACAACAATTTCAGTTTCTTTGCTAGCCAAACTGGCCGGTGGAAATCGAAAACCACCAATCATAACTGAATTTCTACCATTCTGTGGCTAGTTGGCTACAATTAGTGTTGAGCCCTGATACATGTACACTCCCTTTCCCATTACAAAAACTATTTAGGAGTTGAAGCCCTCTAAAACGGCTTGCTGTGATTTCAACACTTCAAAATAATTATCAAGACATGCATCACATGTGCAAAAAATGCTTGTATACACTCATTGCATTAAGATACACACAAAAAAGTCATCAAAATCGCCAAGCAAACTGTTACTGTGTCTGCAACACAGTTGTAACCATTCTGATTTTAAGAAGTAAAAACTTACATCTGTTGTTGCAGTCTTCAGTTGCTGTATGAGGTACTCTATAATCTTGCCACCATGGTTAGCATGAATCAAGCCTGTACCCACACCGAGAAATATAGAGAAATTATTACATGTATATGGCTGTGTCTCACAAGGACTGGGAACTACCAAATTCGTGAATTTGATTGGCTGAAATCAATATTGAAAGTGGTCTAGATTTTCCCATCTTATGATCTAGACCAGCATCTAGACTGGTCTAGAAAAAAAGTTACAAAGAATATAATGTTCCACTGCTTTCTAGAAACAACCATATAATAAACCGAGTCGGTTTGTATGGGAGAATCTTGACCTCGGTCGCTGCTACAGACCTCACTGCGTTCAGTCTGTGCTGGCGACCTCGGTCAAGATTCTCCCATACAGACCTCCCACTCAGTTAATAAGAACTAATTATAATCAAATGGCAAAATGTCAACACAGTACATGTAAGTGAACGTAAGTTTAGCCCTTTGAGTGATGAAATCAGAGATTACTTGACCACAAACTCGCATTAATCTATGAAATCTGCAGTCCCACTTAGCCAAGCGGTGAAATAAAAAAAAACAGCATTGGCATGCAGGTATCCAAAGCTCTAGGATTCAATTCTGAAAGGGGACATTTTCCTTGTGATAAGACAAGATACCATCCTTCTTCCTTCAATTTGCTATGCTGTAACTTCACCTTTCTTTAAATTTTTTCTCTTTTAAACACTTGATTTTTTTCTCCCTAGCCTTTTTTATCCCTTTTTGGCTTCGGTTTTTAGGACAATCAGTAAAAAGTGCTTTATTATCGGACAATAAATTACCGAGAGCAAACAAGCCTCCTCCCTCCTGGTACGCACTTCCTCCGCTGCCATCTTTTGGTAGATAAGTTGACATTAGTTTCAGTGCATCTTGCTCATGACCCTTTAGGGAAAAATAAATCAGTTTAATCAATTATGTGTATTGTTACTTAACATACGCAACAAAAGGTTTACTTATTGCACCTCTGTATAAAACAGGTACTCCTCACTGCAAGTTGAAAAAAAAGAAAGGACAAAAAAGAAGTACATGTAGATGGTACATCCTCAGCCTTTTACACCCTGACATCAGTATGCATATTCTCCATATGGAGTCACGAATTAATTACTACGAATCAACTTAACGGCCTGTTCCCAGTTGGCTTGTTAGCTCAATATTGGTAGAGTGCTACACTAGTATCACAGAGGTCAGTGGTTCAAATCCCTTACAGGCCTGATTTTTTTCAGGTCTGATTTTTGCTATTGCATAAATAGTGCTCTCTACTGCGAGGATTGTGCATCATATGTATTCTCCATACTGTTCTCTATACATTTCCTAAGGTGCTGACAACGAGAATTTGTTTAATAATCAAGAGCTTCTTTAGTTGGTGATCATTTCCTTTATTCTCGTGACCTTAAAGTGTGATTCAGGGGTGGTATTGTAAAGAGAAATTAGATGCTGGTTATTCCTAGAAGTGAAAGGGTTCAAACTTAATTCTGTTCTAAATTGAAACACCCTCAGTTTTTCATCAATGACATGCAGGTTCTGTTTTCCATAGTTTTTTTTACACAAGCCAGATGTTGAGACACTATCTGTAATTAACCACAATTCTCCCAAAATCTAAAAGCTAATGATCAACAAAGGACAGGAAACTAACGTTCTTAACAGTGTTACAGCTTTCACTGATAGTTTCTCAAATCTCTTTACATGTACCTGTCTCTTGGACAGTGTATTTCAAGTAAAGGTACTTAGTGCTGGGGACAGGTTCCCTAATGGGACAACTAAGTTTTCATGCATGTGGCCACTGAACTAACACCTCTCTTTTTAGTTAATTTTTTTCCCCTCAGTTTTGAACGTAATGTTGTACACATTAAGTGCAGGTTTTTAACACCTTCATGAAGGAGTTTGGATTAAAAGTTCTGATTTTACATGGTTAGTCACCCTTTGCAGCAACATCACTGGAGTGAAAAGATTAAAAGACACTTACAGATAATTTACCCACCTTGTGAATAACCCCTAAGCTTGCTGTTGCTGTGAATTTTGCCCAGTTAGTTGCCCTTCCAAGCCATTCTAGGTTATTTCTATTTGTGTATAGAAAAGGAAAAAAATCACCTCAACTATTCATTTCCTTGGTACGAAACAAGAAATCCATAAATAAATCAAAAATAAGGTAGAGAAAATGAATTTTACACACAAAGTTTAAAATATATGAAATTCACTTCAAAGCATACCTAAGAAAAGTGTCACTTGTTGTTCCACAATGCATATAGGAATTTGCTATTACAGTGGCTGTGTGGCAAACTGAATTTCTAGAGGCATCCTGTACAAAGAAATGCAAAAGAAAGTGAAAATAAGACCCATGATATTCAAGCTCTGGGTTGGACTGAGGGCCAATACTTTTGGAAACAAATTATGTAGGATTTACACATAGGCCTAAGATAAGGTCACTCCTTTTCTCCCCTCTCTCTCCAAAATAAACATACTGATAACTGAATAAAACAAGGAAAATAGAAAATACACAGACACATGCATGTACAGTGCCTTTAATAACTCTGATTGGTGATTTATGTCAGCATCAAAATTTTAAAATACCTGCAATTTGCATTGTATTGAAATCGAGAGTGGACAATGCTTTCTCTCATCGACCAAAATGTGCATGCATAGCAGCCACCAAAAGCTTATGGATGCAGAAAACATCTGACCGTAAGTCCAGTGGAGCCCAAATTTTACAACTGGACTGTAAAAATTAATATTCTTTAAAATTAATTTGCTGTAGCTGCTTGGCTTTCGGGTGCAAATGAGAGTTTGACACTGATTTTTATATTACAGTTTAAAGGCATTCTGAGCCACAACAACTAAATGTACTGTACGTGTTGAAGATTTTTCTAGCAAAAAAAAATAACTCTATGATTAATCAATAAAAAGACAAGTACTTGTACCTTTGTGTTTTTAAGAATAAGTAGATCGGCATGATTGTTTCTGATAAGAAACTCCAGATGAAGAGCTATGGATGTCTCACCACCCAAGATTGCCACCAGCTTGTCCACTTTGTCAAAAAGTTTTTTATCACTTTCACTCTATCATGCATTGAAAAAACAATAATAACATTTTTTATTAGATTTTAAAGAACCTACTTGTCAATCTTTCATGTATTTGCAGGAGTAATTTACACCACAATTATCTAGGGTTTTTTGTGAGGGGGGGGGGGGGTTTATTAATTTTTTTTCAGGACTGCATTCAGCTTGTAATGTTAGTTTCACTCACCAAGACGGAGTCTGTTTTTGGCTTCTTAGCAGGAACTTCCCTCTCTCCTTCATCGGTGTCCATAGCTGAATCACTAGAAATGATATCAAAAGATAATGTCAGTCATTATCACTAGTACCAAGTCTAGTTGCAGATAATATCTAATTGATCAGGATGGATTAAAAAAAACTTTATTATTGCTGTTATGCCCAGAATTTTTTAGTAAATAATTTTTGTCTAAGTGACGAAGCTTTGTCTTCATAATATGAAACACAAATTCAAATAAGTATCAATTTTTGAAATGATTACAGAATAATTATAGCAAAGGTCAGCTATTGTGAATGATCAAGATCGGATTTTCAATTCTCCCCTCTAACTGCCACACACCTTGTATCTTAGTTACAAGAATTTTGGCATAAGATCAAGATAACAACTTTTACCTGATAAGTTTAAGTATTCTCATTACCTGTTTGCTGGATAATGCATAGATATTAAAGGGAGAAGTTACATGTGAATCACATCTGGGAGTTAAATAGTTGACTTTCCTGGGTTTTTTTGTAATCACTCACCCTGATTTCTCTGTACTACCATTCTTATCAGCTTTACCCTCTGTGGATCCATCAGAGTTTGTTGCTGCAGTACTGGACACAAAAGGTACAGTGGCTTGTAGTGCAGATGTTACAGATGACAGGAACTGCTGGGTGGCTCCTTCATACAGATCAAAGGCAATTTGGTAGGCCATCAAGGTTTGATCTTTCTGTTAATTTGAAGAAACAGCCTTCATTACAATGAAGCTTACAGATTGGCAGATATTAATCAATCAATCAGCTTTATTTAACGAGGGTAACACGAGACAGTGCTTCAACTTAGTAACTAGTGGCCCTCAATGATATAGGATATAGGATACGGGGGCAGGTACTATACACACAACAGGAAATACAGGAAAACGGCTGGCAAAATAAGATAACCTTAACTGGTCGGCAACCATGGAAATCTCACCATGAGCCAATATTTTGCTAAAACTTACAACCTCTCACAGTAATGTTAGAGCCTCTTATAACAATAACTGACACCGACCTTGGGTTGGGGAGACTGAAATGGCAGCCACAAGACACCTCACAATAATTTGGATTTATCAACTGGGTTGATAATGTGAATTGGCCATTTAGATTGTTGGCCGTTCAGAGCAAATCAGATCCCCCTCCCTTGCCCCTGATGCAGTACTTCCATTACTCAATTTGTAAACCAGTGCAGGTCATCTTTAGTTACCTCATTGTCTTTTATAAGTTTTTCCAGAATATCAGCCACTCCTTGAGCATCATCAAGAAATATGAAACACTAACAGATTAAAAATACATAAAACCAAAGTTACAATGTCAACAAAAAAATAAACTGAAACTTAATAAGCAAGGGCAACAATTTACATCATTGTTTACATGCAAAATGCATACTTGTGCAGTTGTTATCATTGTATACAAACCTGGCAAACACTAATAAAGTCTGGAGTTCCTAGATTCATGTACAGCTGTACCAAGACTCTAAGAACCTAAGAAAGGAAAGAAAAACTGTATTTAATCACAACTGAATGTAAAACATTAATTTGCTATGCCTTTGCTATTAAAAAAGGATGCATTGAAAATCAGAAAAATAACATTACGATGCAGGGCTCAAAATTGCGACCAATACAGTTGCATTTGTGACTTAATTTTTATGTTTGCAGATAAATTGTACCTAATTATTTATCTGCAATGTTGTGCACACAATGCCATTGCCTTGATCAGCCGCCATTGCAGCCATCTCTTACTCATATGCATTGCAGGCTCATATTAATTTTTGTTTGTTAAACTGCTGGATTTTTGCGACTAAAATTCGTGAACTTGTGACTATATTTGTGTATCAAGTCGCAAAATGGTGACTGAACTTTTCTTTTAATTTCGAGCCCTGTCACTCTCAGAAGTGATTAACATGTAACTTCTCCCTATAATATCCATATGCTAACCGGCAAACTGATGACGAGAATACTCAAATTGATCAGGTAGAAATTTTTATCATGATCTAAAAGCAATTCTTGTAACTAATTTCCAAGGAAATGTGCAGCAGCTAGATGGGAGAAATAACAATCAGAACTTGGGAGAAAAGCATGAGCAACTGAGGTAGTAGGAGTTAACTGTGACAATTTATAGCATTTTCAAATTCAACTCTACAAGTGCAAATTTATGCTTGCAAATAAAGTTGCCTTACCTTATTCCTAAACTGTCTGCTTTGTATTAAAGACATACAGACTGTTAGGCTGTAGGACAACATCCCAGGCACATCATCCTGAACAAAGGATTAAAGTTGTACAGTAAATTCAGTTAATTTCAAAACATTG
The DNA here is from genome assembly GCF_964205215.1 of Stylophora pistillata. Classification (NCBI taxonomy): domain Eukaryota; kingdom Metazoa; phylum Cnidaria; class Anthozoa; order Scleractinia; family Pocilloporidae; genus Stylophora; species Stylophora pistillata. Next base: position 9,702,686 of record NC_142525.1, read on the forward strand.
ACAACTTGGTTCTGGTTTTGAGATTCAAAATTTAATGTCAAGTGTTTTGACAAGAAACAACTCACTGATTTTAAAATTGCTTGTTCAAATATGTCCAGTCTTCTTGTTTCCAGGGCAATTCCAACAGCCTAAAAAAACAAGTTATATTTTATGTTGCATGATAACAAATCTTTAAGCCATTGAATTACATTTACAGCTGTTGTATGTACATGTATTATGCACAAACACACTCGTTCTTGTTGTTTGTATGAATACAATGAGACACCCAAAATATCAGCCCCCATCGTGTATTAGACCGTAAAACGAGATAAATCATATTTTTTGGTACTGTACTGTACTTGAGTTAAAGAGTTTACAATAGACAGTGGGTAATTCCTTTCCCAGGTGTGTCAACTACAGCACACGTAAAATCTTTATCTTCTCAAGTATATGTACAGGTGTAACACTCTATCCAATGCATGCACAAGCACAGGGAGACAGCTTAATAAACAATTATTTTTTTTCACACAGCAAAAGATCTGAGGATCCACAGCCATAAGTGATTCAAAAGTTTTGGCTCTGTTGTCTGTAGCAAAAGCATCTCTGATCTGTGTCTATAAGCTGATAATATACATGCCATATCATTAGAATATTAACCTGTTTGTATTTTCCATCATCAAAACATCTTTTGAACATCCTGTCCACAATGGCTTCAAGTCTTGTATCTATGATAACATCTTCATCTGGGTTCTCTGCTTTATAAACCCTTTTCTCTGTGTACGAGTCGATGCATTTGGCTGCAAAGTAAAACACACTACCGTATTTACCCGTGTATAATGCGGACCCGTGTATAATACGAATCCCAATTTCAGACCAAATTTTGAGAAAAAAGAAAAATAAACTACTCAACAAGAAGGTAAAATTGTATAACATTATTTATTTCAATTAACTTGGCAAACTAACGAAATGATGGTTACAACATCTTTCACATATCAAATCCTTCAAACTCGGACTCGGAGTCTGACTGGAACAGTTCTCTTGCAAACGAGTCATCGAGCTCGTTGTTGCAGTCATCGTTGGCCTCGTAAACTAGGTCGTCCTCGGATCCATCAAGGCTGTTGGTGATCCCGCATTTTAGAAATGAGGATTCAATCATTTCTTCGGAAATGTCCTGCCATGCTCCTGCGATCCACGAAAGGATCAGTTCCTCGGATGGTTTCTTTTGGCGGCCACTCGCTGTAAATTCATGGATTCCCTCCGCCATCCACTCCATCCACCTCTTTCTAACACCATCTTTAAACGGCTTGTTTAAAGAGACATCCAGCGGCTGCAAGATCGAGGTTAATCCGCCAGGAATTACTGCTAAGTTCGTGTTTTCTCGTGTCAGTGCTGTTTTCACTCTTTCGGTCACGTGGGCTTCAAACGCGTCACAAACAAGCAGGCTTCTTCTTCTCCCCAGGCCACCTCTCCTCGAACACCAAACTTTGTCGATCCATGTTTTCATTCCTTCACCGTCCATCCAACCTTTCTCTTGAGCGGCGATTACAACTCCGTGCTTGTTGGCAACCTTTGGGAGAGTTTTTCTTTTGAAGATTACCATCGGTCTCAGTTTGCTTCCATCGCCAGCACAGGTCAACACGACTGTAATGCGGTTCTTTTCATTACCCGTAGTACGAATCTTGATCGTTTTCTCTCCCGAGTTGTTGATGGTTCGATTTGGCGGCATGTCAAATGTTAGTGGCGTTTCGTCCATGTTAGCAATAACATGAAGAGGATAATTGTGCTCTTTGCGAAGATCGATAATGTAGCGGTGGAATCGCACGATTTTCTCCTCATAGTCATCTGGAAGCCGCTGGGCAAGAGTTGTCTTTTGGCGAAGAGACAAGCCATTACGCTTCATGAAACGCTGACACCAGTGGTTGCCTGCTTTAAACTGCCCTTGTGGAATCCCATATTTCTCGTTCTTTGCCATGTCGAGGGCCTTCAGCCTCACCAGCGATGGTAAAATGGCGAGACCATTGTTCCGTTTCTCTGTGATCCATTCGAGGAGACCAACCTCAAGTTCTGGCCATGCAGCTTTTTTGCCACGATTTGCTCGTTTCAACCGAGGCATCTTTTTCAAGTTTTCCTTGCTCTTCCGCCATAAGCGAACATTACTTTCAGATACTCCGAACTCTCTTTCAGCAGCGAGATTTCCATGCTGTTCGGCGAAATTGATGATTCGTAACTTATCTGACACTGTGTAACTTTGACGCTTGGTTCCGGCGAGTTTTGTAGTCATGTTTACGTTTGATTGCTCAAGATTACAGTAACTGTTTTGTTGATCAGCTGTTCGCTTAACTACTTAGTTAAATTTATTCAAGGATCCAAATTGTTAACATGTCATTGGTAGGTTAGTTTACCCTCAAATTAAAGACCAATTACATCGCACGCTTATGTGTCTTTGTTATTCTAATGTCGCGTCAGCCTAAACAAAGGATTCCGTGTATAATACGCATCTCGAATTTAGGTGTTCATTTCGGGAAAAATAAGTTCGCATTATACACGGGTAAATACGGTAATTTATCCATACTGTACATTTAACCAACAGTTACAGAGCTGAATAACGTCAAAGGTATGCAGTCAACAATGCAGACTCAAGTGTGCAAGGTTTAAAATTTAGCAAAATTTGCAAAAAAGGAGCTGGCATTTAAAACCAAGGTACTTTGTTGTCATTGAAGGCATTTTGCTATTTCCAAAGTTTTTAGGCTGAGAAAGTTAATTTTCAAAAGTATCTAGTGGATACATACAAAATTTTTAAAAGTTATTATAAGTTGTTCTGCAAGAGAAAAGTGGCAAGGAAAACAACACCTCGAGGCAACAGAATAGAAATCAACCAATCCAAATGACTCAAAATTCATGTTTCCATGCCGAAACCTAGTATGTGCATTTACATTATTCAGTTCTGTCCATTTATGTAACCCTTTCACCCTATGAGTGACTGGCTTCTAATTTCTCCATACAGTAACACCCTTGAATCAAATGTAAAGGTCATGAGAATATAGAAAATGATCACCAATAATTATTTGAAAAGCTCCTGACTGTCAACAGAATTCTCTTTGCACAACAATGATGTAAACGATGATGGTCATTTTTAAGCCTAGTGTTTTCAATCATGAAAGACAAACTGATGTCATTCAGAGAATGGCACAAGCATACTGTACTTGGAAAAAAAAAAGAACTACATGTACAAGTCCCCTCAAAAGGAGTAGAGCCCATAACTTTCCATTTGGTACATCAGATGCTCTACCACAGAGCTGTCCCTGTATAGGAGACTTGTCGCAGTCTTATAAGGCCACTACATGACAACCTTCCTGTATACAGCTAGGATAGTGATGTCGATACACGTCTCCTTGTTAAGTATCAAGGAAAATGTAAAGAGAACAGCTCCAAGAAGATAAATGCTAACATCAGGGTCAGGGCTTGACACTAATGGTTGCCAACTAGCCACAGACTAGTAGAAATTCAGTTTTGGCTAGTGGTTTTCGATTTCCACTCACCAGTTTGGCTATTAAACAAAGTGAAATTGTCATAACATCTAAGTTGTCACTAGCCACTTGGCTAGTGTAGTAACATGAAGTCCTGTAAAGGCCGCTGACCGGCAAGAGGCAGAGAAGATCCCTGTCCAGAGGATTTATTAAAAGCTTGTGTTCTCACCGATCTGTGTAGTATTTGAGAATTTGTGTACCGAAGATAACGGCTAGTAAGTTAAAAAGTAAGTGTCAAGCCCTAAAGGTGAAAGGGGTTAACAACTTAAGTTCATTTGAAATAATTGATCATTAACATACACGGTGGAGCAGTTTTAAAAGCTAATGTTGAATTTGCACCATATAATTTCTTCATTCTTCTTTTGACCTAAAACCTACAGTGTAACTACAGTATGGCAAACGAAAATGACATTTACACTACAAAAAACAAACTTTTTTAACGTTTAAAACCATTGACCATACCAATGATAGTTTCCACATATTCTGAGTGACCATTCACATCAAACAAGTCTCCTGCTCCCAGCGCATATGCTAAGGAATCATCATAGGCACCAAGGTGGTAGTACACCTGAATAAGAACAAAAAGTAACTGATAAGGTTCAAAGACTAAGACTGGTTCAAGTAGATCCTACTTTTTCTGATCGATAAATAATGCTTTGAACTCCACATACAATGTGCATCTACTGTAGTTGCTTTCAAGTATTTCACATATAATTTAGATACTGTATTTAGTTGTCATTATCATGCACCTCGCAATAATTAACAATAATTCCCCAAAGTAGAGGTAAATATTAACCAATATCAACAACAGTGAGGTGGACATTTGTTTTGGTATAAACCACCTACATGTACAAGTTGTAGAAGCCAAAAAAAAAAAGAAAGCTTGTTTCTGACAATATCCTGAAAAATGCTCAGAAAGTGACCTCTTCAAGGCTTCACACTAACGGTAGCCGCAGACAAGTAGAAATTCAGTTATGGCTAGTGGTTTAGTTTTCAAGCCCACTAGCCATTTTGGCTAGTAAACAAATTGAAATTGTTGTAACATTTAATTACAGGGCATCTGACAGGATCAGGTGGTGCGGATCCATATAATTCGCCTACTACCGCATCCCTCGCATCCTTGGGGCATTTTTCTGCATAAAACTAGAAAATTTCCACATATACGGTAAGCGAGAAAGCAACTGCTTAACATCCTCAGAAGCAAAAATAGCAAAAAGATTGATCATTTTGAAGAAGTTATTCACCCAAAACAGCGACGAAGACACGAGTTTTGTTCGTAGACAATTTTAAACCGCCAGGTGTTCCATGCATCTTCTGTTGATGGGCCTGGGTTCTACTTTTGTTTTAACATTTTTGGGACTTCCGGTGTTCAGTTTTCCTCGTCCGATTTAATGGCTGGTTACTAAGCTTCAGACAAACTCAACAACGAAAACTATGAAAAAACTGCGTTGAACGAAGACATACCTGTCCACGAATGGCAGCAAAAGGTCAAACATGTCATAAAGGACAAAAATTCTTGTAAGACATTAACATGTAAGTACGTTGGAAAAAGCCAAGGGAACAACTTCATTAAGTTTTTAGAAATTTCTGCATAATCTGGCGTCTCGTCAGCATAATAATTGTCACTTTCTTCCACATAATATTGCCGAAAATTTCCGTATAACTTTCCTTTTTTTTCCACACCCTATCAGATGGTCTGTAATTAAATTGTCACTTGCCACTTGGCTAGTAAGTTGAAAAGTTAGTGTCAAGCCCTGCTCTTGATGTGCAATTTACTGTAGTCTCTGGGGCTGCTTAGAGGAACAAGGCTGTATTCTTGCTAATCACTAACAAACTATCCAATCGCCAAGTACAAAAACCACTCTTATCTGCGTGGACTCTATATTAATAATTCTTATCCTCTAACAGTGGCCTATCGCAGTTTATTTATCTCCTATCAGTAACACTGGCAGCCATGTTTTTGTTAGAATTAATTTAAATATATCAACAAAGTTGAAATGGTAAATTGGCCACCGTTACGGTTATAAAAGCTGACGTTTCGAGCGTAAGCCCTTCATCGGAGCGAATAGAGGAAGTGCGGGTTGTGTGTGCTTTTAAAGGCAGAAAATGGAGCTACGTGATTGGTGGGAACATGGCAACGAGAAAAACATGTTCCCACCAACCACATAGCTCCATTTCTGTCTTTAAAAGCACACAGAACCCACAATTCCTCTATTCGCTCCGACAAAGGGCTAACGTTCGAAACGTCAGCTTTTATAACCGTAACGGTGGCCAATTTACCATTTCAACTTTGTTCATATAATTTATTCAAATTATTTTGTTACCCCCACTCATGCAGCGCCAAACAGTTTCTTTGGAAACTATCAGCCTTTATTCATATGTTAGAATTAGTCTGTTTACCTTTGATGCCAGCAGGGCTGAAAGCTGTCTTTGCTTGAATGTTTCATCTTCATATAATACTTCACTGAACAACAGGAGTAAAAGAATTTGAATTAAAAAAAAAACAAACAAACAAACTATATATGCTGTAACAAGGATTAAACTTTTGTACAGTAAAAGGAGCAGATTTTTGTTTACCCAATTACAAAGGTAAAAAGGTACATTTTACATGTACAGTATGACCCTCCACACATAATTTAAGTTTAAATATACAATAATGTACAAAAATAAAGAGCTTATTTATTGTAAGAAAAACAGAAGCCTGTAAAAATACTCACATTTTCTCTACAGACTCAGAGATTTCTGCCCAGAATATATCAACAATGTGGTGAAGATTTTTAAGAGCAAAGACCTGTTCAAAAGGAAGATGAAGATATTGTAGAAAAATTCATTACCTGATGAGGGAATTCTGCATTCAGTTCCATATGAAAACCAACAATGCGATATCCGTTTTCAAGCCCAATTTAATGTTGAATTCACAAGTCAGATAAAGAATTTTCCTTGAATCACATAACTGAGAGAAATGCAAACTTAGTTCACTTAGCCTTGCTTTCGACTTGCAGTTTCATGCAAAATACCTTGCTATGTTAATCAGAATACAAGAATTCAATCACTTATGCAATTCTAGTGGCAAGTACATATATACATGTTGATTCTTATTGGTAAAGAGAGTGTGAAAACAACACTTACCTTTAAATCATATTCATTTTCATCAAGCAAAGCCAGCAGACCAGCTATTCAAGAAAACCAAACACATAAATACATATTTTCCTCAACCAAAAATCAAAAGCAGTCCAAAGACCTCCATAACCTTGTTTAATGAAACTTGCAAGGGAGCCCTGCTATCGCAGGTAAAAAGACAAGCACAAGCATTTTATGACAACTGGATGAGTTGACAGGAAAGCACAACTTTTTTTTAGTTTGGCTGACAGCTGTTACAGGGCTCAACACTAACTTTTCAACTTATTAGCCAAGTGGCTAGTGACATCTTAGATGTTACAACAATTTCAGTTTGTTTACTAGCCAACCTGGCTAGAGGAGATCAAGAACCACTGGCAAAAACTGAATTTCTACTAGTCTGTGGCTAGTGGGCTACCATTAGTGTTGAGCCCCATATTACAAAAACAAAATTGGTTTGTTCTTATGGAGTAGAAGCTTGAATAAGTGATTCAATTGGCCTTTCACTTCCAAAAGGTGGCCAGAAAGGAATTTCTACTTGAAACACTACGATGACGGGCTTCAGTAGAAGCCAATTACATTTACCTCAGTTACTCACTATCTCAGATACTTTATAATAAAAGAACTATCTGATGTTTCCCATGCTTATGTCTAACTGAAGATGAAAAAATTTAAAACAACCAGCTGAATCAGGAGGTAAAATAATTCGTACCAAATCAAAAAGTGTGTCATTTTTATTAGAAGATATCTAGTCTCACTTCTTTTTCTTTCCTTCTGGTCTATATTTTTACATTCATAAAGTTTAATTTCACTTGAGATCAATTAAATGTCATGTCACGAATCGACTGTGATCGGGCATAATAGTGTGTTCATGGTCAGTAGTTTCTAACCTCCTAACAAAACCGATTTCAGCAAATAGGTAACATTAGCATCATAAAAGTGAAGTAGAACGTCCTACATTTGTCAAACGAGAATTTTGACTAAAGTGCTCGGTAATCAATTTTGCTTAGTCACAAAACTGACGATCGACCGCGTGAAAATGCAATTCAAAGGTTGTCACTTTGAACCATCAAATATGACCACTTATAAAATAAACACATATCACAAACCTGCTGATGTCAGACTCATAATATCTGATTAAGATCTCTGTGTGTCCTCCACAAAACTTTCAAAGAATGACACTCTCCTTTCACATGGACACCTAATTTTCTTTCTCTTCTGCCTACTGCGGGTGGCTACGTAACCAAGCTCCCAAAGGGAGCCTGGCCCTCCCTTCCCATAATGCCTTGTAGAGCTTGTAAATAAACATGGCGGACTTACAGCTGATGCCGAAGATATTTTGAATATTCTGATGTGTGTTGTTTAGATATTTGTCGAACATCTGTCCTTAAGAAGTGATCGCGATGGCACATTGTGAAAGTTCTCTTCATCCGTTTACCGTTAGTTGTTCAGGGCAAAACACAGACTTATAGCTCATGGCAACGGACAAAGTGTTTACGACGCGAAATTTTGAGGGCGAAAGGCGTGTTATTCCGCTGCCGATTCAGACATACTTCTGGAGGCAAACAAGGTAAAGTGCAAATCTTCTTCGTGACATAAAGAAGTTGTATGTTGGGCGTTCGTTGAGGTAGAATGCTCGCACAAAGGCCGATTTAAATTCTTGGCTCTTGTCCAAAGTTATTTCAGGACCAATTTCTGTGTCCCATGTTCTTTTTTTTCAAACTTAAAAATATAAATTTATTTGAAGCAAATGAACAGTAAGCTTCAAGAGGGTCTAAGGCTATTTTTCTTTTTATTGTTGTTATTTTCTGAGTGCTTTTTCGAGTGGTTGACTTTCAGCTTAAAAACTTAATCCTATTCGTCACGTTCAAACGTTTCGTACAATTATTATTTATACTGTACGTACCGTGGACATGGTAATAATCACAGCTGTAATAGTATGTTCCTGTTTCATTGCTCTCCGCCGTTTTGTGTTGATCTTCAGAGAGCGGACATCGTAAAGATGACATTTAAGTGCTCTTTCGAAAAATTTTAGAATTTGAAGATCAATCGAATATCAGATTCTCCTAGTTTACTCGTGCATACATAATTATACGTGGTGCAGTGTTTTCCAAATGAACGTGACTTTGCGTAAATTTCAGATTCCTCTTGCGTATTCAAAATATTTTATTAAATTAGGATTTAAGTGATGGACTAATTTTAGATTTTTGTTACGATTTGAAACAAACTTGATCTCTATTTCGTAAGTAGTACAATTGTACTGTATGTGGTCATTATATTTTTATGGAGGGATTTCTAGTGCACTGCATGCATACATTGGAGAAGTACTCTTTGCCTACTTGCACAGTTGTAAGTGAAAGTTTTAGGATTATCAAAGAAATGAAAAAAAAAATAAAACATTAAAAAAATCGATGGCTGATTTTCATAAAGGAATGTTGTCTTAGTTGAGATCAGTTTTGTACGCAATAATGTTAAAAGACTAACACACTGGGTATATTTGTGTGGACATGTACATGCATGTTAAGCTTTAGGAGTAGAATTATAGTGGTGAGATTTTAATTTATTAGATTTGCCGACAGGCAGGGACACCACGACAGCTTGCTCCAATTACAGCGGACCCAGTAAACCCACCCATCCCACCCCAGGGGAGGACATCCATCACACAGTAATCTCTTGTGTGGGAAATTAATGTCTCCTGTCCCCAACCCTGCAGGAGACGGGACCTTCATTTGTTCGTCCCTATCCGAGAAGACTAGAATGTCTAACCATTTCTGACCTCTCATGCAAGAACGTTCCTAATGGTAGCCGTTCGAACAGTGAATGGAACAGCAAGTGAACGGGTGACGAACGGCTTGGAAAGCCGTTTGAAATGGATACTGTGAACGGATGAACGGCTAATTGAAATTTTCGAACGGATGAGGTCAAACAGATGAAAGGCTGGTGAAAATTTTCGAACGGACAAGGTCAAACGGATGAACGGCTAATTAAAATTTTCGAACGGATGAGGTCGAACGGATGAAGAGCTAATTAAAATTTTCGAACGGATGAGGTCGAACGGATGAACGGCTTATGAAAATTATTGAAGGGATAATTTTTCGAACACTGAGATGAGCCTCACAGATGAGATCGAATGGATAAACGGCTAAGCGGTCGAACAAGTGATGGCCTGTAGAAATTATTTGAACAGATGGTTTCGTCAAAACAAATGCCGACACAGGCATCCCAAGCTCTTGTCTTGAGCCAAAGCGAAGGATTATTTCATGAAAGCGTCATGCGTTGGGTGATGCGGTGTTAAGTAACGCAAGGTATTTGACACAATCTATGTAAAGATAACTTGAAATGAGTCGAAACTCAATCGTTTGAATAACTCGACTTCGCTTTCGGAGCATTCAAATGGATTATAATTAATATTTTTATCATTGAATTCGACCGATTAAGGTACAACCAAGGAAGGTACAACCAAGGAATAAGGTACAATAAGGTACAACCAAGGTACAACCAAGGAACAACCAAGGAATAAGGTACAACCAAGGAACTTGCACGCGAAAAGCATAGTTCTCAACTTCAATTCGGGTTTAAATTTCCATAATCCCAGCTTCCCTGTCACTCCATCAAAAATGTGTTGCCTTGGTAACTGCTAACAACTTGTGTCAATTACCACCATTTCACACAATCACAAAATGGAGAATTCAATGAGAGAAGATATGGATTGCGATCACACCGAAAATGTTTCTACCATCGTTGCCAAAGTGCAAAGTGAACGGCTGATGAATTTTCTCGAACGGACAGCTGAAACTGTTTGAACGGATGATGAATATTCAAGAACGGATAGCTGGAGGCATTCAAACGGATTATGAATATTCAAGAACGGATAGCTGGAGGCATTAGAACGGATTATGAATATTCAAGAACGGATAGCTAGAGGCGTTCGAACGGATGATGAAGTTTCTTAAACGGATAGCTCGAACGGTTCAAACGGATGATGAATATTCAAGAATGGATAGCTGGAGGCGTTCAAACGGCATGCCAATCCAGTCGAACAGCCGATGAACGGCTGGTGAACGGCTATCCATTTAAAAACGGCTAACCATTCGGAACGTTTTCCCGTGAGAGGTCACATTTCTTGATTTTATAGAAATTAAGGTAGCAAATTCTTCTCAATTATTTTTATTAAGACCTTGAGTGTTGGTCCGGCCGGGGCTCAAACCCTTGACCTCCCGCGCAACAGTCCAGTGCACTATCCATTGGGCTAACTGGGCGGCGGTTTATCACCACGCTTCTTTTTCTGCAAAACTTCAATTACAGTAGACGTGTAGAATTTAGATCACAATGCTTGTTATCCTATTGGGAGGTCACTATATAATGGTCATTGAACTGAGTGCTGAAATCATATGTGTGATTTCAAAATCAATGGAGCACATATATGTAGGGTGAGGAAAATCACCAAATTCAGTTGCTCAGACACAACATATGTTTTAGTCTGTCCAAATTTTAAATTGATCCAGTACTAAGATGGTTTGTAAAAAGTTGCAAAAATTGTTTGTCATTTTCCTGTTATTTGATTGGTTACTTGAAAGAAGCCTTGAAATTTGATTGGTTGTTGTGTTCTAGTACACAGTTGTAGCTTTCTCAGTGGCTGGAAAAAGATGTGATTTAGAGCAAGAAATGGGGCAATCTGTGGATAAATTGCAAGGATGAGAGCCAATCAGATTGCAAGGATCACTAGTGATTTTAAAATGGATGTGATAAATTATTTATATTGGGTAGTGCATGTACATGTACATAGACGTGCATCTAGAGTGAATGTAGAGTTCAGAAGCTTGCTATAATTATAACCAGTAGTTTCCAATTGATGGAAACAATCTCTTTTTAGTTCTCTATTCTGCTGTATTAACTAAATGTGGAACTGCATTTAGTAGCTGTTAGATATTAAAAAAAAATTAACTGATGCTCTCACAAAATTTAATAATTATAATCACTTTTCTGAAATGTTTTTAATTTTTTTTTTTGCAGTCAACTACTAAAACCAAAACTTGTGAGAAGAAATTATGAATCAGCCTGTTTGGTATGAAATCACTCTTACATGTATTTTTAATTTTTTCTATTGAATTTAGAATTGTATGTAATTGTACCCCAGCAAAAAACTTTTGATGCTCCATGGCCAGTAGAGTAGGTCAGGGGGCCACAGTTGACTCACCTTTTTCTTGCAGTGACTTTGTACCTTGGCTTTTGTGGTGCAAAGCTTTAACTCTTTCACTCTAAAGATCTCATTCATAATTCTCGTTTCTGTCTTTTATACAACTCTTGTGATGTTAATTTGGAGAATTTAGTATTTGATCTACCAATTATCCCCTTATTGATATTTTCTTTATTCTCATCACTTGTCTGCTTGATACTATATTTGTGAAAGTGTAGTGTGATTGTCCGGGTGAGTGTTAAGTCCTGAGAAGGACTGTTGTCGGTGGTAGTGACTGACGTTTCGACAACCTGTGCAGAAGTCATCATCAGAGTCAAGTGAATAGTTGTTTTTAGTAGCTTGTTCTTTTATTTCAGTTTGTGTAAAATGATTGGTCAGTTTTACCGTGATGTTATTGGCTGTAAGACTCTAGTGGCGTAAGTCGGTTGTGATGGGTCTGTTTCCATCCATTGGTAAAGTTAGGTCGTTCTGTTCAGTTCGTTTGTAATGTTTATGTCGTGAATGAGTCGTTTGTATGGAGCCGGTAGTAGTTGTCACCTGTTTAGGGGAGTCTGTTCTAAGTTAGTAAACCAGTTTTGCAGAGTCAGTCATTGAAAGTAGTCAGCACTGTAGGTTAGGCATTGCGCAGAGTCCCAGTCAATGTTGTGGTTGGTAAGTCGATGGTGTTCAGCAATGTGATTGCTGACATCACCTTTCCTTGTCGCCTGTCTGTGTTCAGTCAGTCTTGCTGCGAGGTTTCTACCAGTCTCTCCGTTGTAGGAGGCTGGGCAGTCGGAGCAATTGATCTCATAAATCGCTTCCTGTCTGTTCCTCAGTTCGTCCTTGTCTTCAATGCTGGTTAGTAACTGGCGTAGTGTGGTGATGGGTTTGTGGGCGATGTGGATATTGAAGGGTTGTAAGATGCACGAGATGTTCTCAGACATGCCTTTTATGTGTGGTATGGTTGCTGAAGCCGTAGGAGTTGCAGTGTCATCTGTTTCGGTGGTGGTAGTGGGTCGGTGAGTGTTTTGTGGGATGAAGTCGTCATTGTAGTTGCAGGGTGTCAAGTTCCTATTTTTTCCTATTTTTTCCTATTTTTTGGCCTGCCTCCTATTTTCTCCTATTTTTTCATGAAATTCCTAGTTTTTCCTACATTTTTAGGGTTTTACTAGTATGCAAAGCCAGAAACATTTTGAAATATTTGAAATAAAATTGCAAATAAAATTGATAAATTCTACAAAAAACAGAAACTTCATGTCAAAAAAGACCAGTTTGAAGCCTTTATGAGTGACTTTCTTCTGAAACTAGTGCCCAGATTTTCTCAGTGCTTTTGATAACATGCAAGGGATTCTGGGAGGTTCATTTGCATGTATGTGCATTTGCCATGTTGAAGTGGGGCTGCAATGCATTATGGATGTATGTCATGGTGCCTGTTAAATATTAAAACATTGGGTTGTGGAACAGAGTTTCTGTTGGGAGTGTTAAGAGGATAGAACTCAAAGAAATCCCACTATTTTTTTTCCTATTTTGAGGTGAGAATTCCTATTTATTTCCTATTTTTTGGTCACTGTCATTCCTATTTTCCTATTTTCTAAGTGTCATTTGTCACTTGACACCCTGTAGTTGTTCACTGTAGTTGATACAGTGAGGAGAAATTCTGTCTTGGTCACTGCTGGGAGTGGATGGGTTAAAGAGCTGGGCACCCAGAGGTCTGATATCAGAATCTTCAGTCACCCAATGACTCATCTACAAGCACTGCTTTGAGAAACAGTGCACAGCTGACGTACAGTAGTTTCACTGTAACTGTGGATGGCTACTGGTAACTGTTGAGCATTTAGCACAAGATTTTTTTTTTTTTTTTCAGAAGTTTGTTGATGTTTTGCATTCTGTAAATGGGGTTTTCAAGCCTTGTTCCTGATAGATACTTTATAATTTCTCTTGGTCTGGCTCTCTAAAAAGCAACAGGGTTTACTTATAATTATGATGTGGTGACAGTAGACTCTTTGAATAATGAAAACTATCATGATAAAAAGTCAAAATAGATGTACTGTCCAAAAATCAAGATGCAACCACAGGTACAGTGTATGGTGTATTTTTTTCGATGATCAAAATTGAGAAAAAGAAGAGCAACATCTGAAATTAATGTTCCACATGATTAGATGAGGTTCACAAGTCTTGGTCCGAAAAAGGACATAAAAATTTTGCTTGGTTTGGCTATCTTAGTGCAACAGGGCTGAAACATGATGTGGTGAGAGTGAAGTCTTTAGATAATGAAAAATATCATGATAAAAAGTCAAGCTACATGTAATTTTCAAAAACCAAGGTGTATTTTGGCTGTAATTAAAATCGAGAAAAAGAAGAGCAACATTTGAAAAAAAGAAATTACTATCTTCATTTGCATAATTGATTAACTAAGAGCAACAGTCGTGTTTTTGTAATAGCCTTTGACCTCCTTACTTTTCTCTTTCTTGTAGTCGTTTGAGAGGATTATTTGTGAAAACCGAATTCAAGATCTGCAGCCCAGTTTAGCCAGTGCTGTGAAGAGCATAAACAGATGGCACCTGATACAGTCATCAGTGCCTTACATTCTTCAGTGCTGCTCCTTGCTTCTTTCGAATAGGGGACGCTTGGGAAACATTGATAGACTTGGCAATGCAGAACGTGAACTCTTGTTCACTCTTCACTGGATTTTGTTGGAGGGACCTCGTGTTTGCTGTGTTGTGGACACTGATAGCTTACTATACCCTTTGACCACCATTGAGCAGTTTGTGCACGAACTCACACCTCATGTGTACCACATGCGAGAAAGTGACCTGACATTCAGACTAGAAAATGGGGTGGCCATTTGGGGACCCCTCTGGAGACACGAGCAGCCGTCGATAACACCATTTACTTGTGAAGTCATATCAAAAGATACCGACCCTGAACATGGGGGAAAAGGAGGTCAATCCAGTTCTGCAGATCAGAGCACAGCAGCTGATTCAATTTCAGACTTTTCCGCAGCTACCTTTTTTGATGTTGCAGTTTTGAAGTGCTTGTTGTCGACGGGGTGGGATGAAAATGGTGTCATGTGGGCTTTGCGTTATCTCACTGCTTACCTTAAGAAAGAATTCAACCTTCCTGATCAAGCAACAAGCAGAGGGACTTCAGAAGAGATCAGAGATAAAATACCAGTTCAAGGGTCTGTAGTATTAACTGTACCACCAGATGTTAGCGGCGAAGGAAGCGTGGTTCACGGTAATGACTGTGTAAAACCAGATGGGGCAGAAGGGCAGAAGGTAAACAAAGAAGGTAAGGCACGAAGTGGAGGATCGAGCAGCCAAAGTGCAGCCAACACGCCTGCAACGTGCGTATGTCAAATTGGAGATGTGACCAATAACATTACTTCTCAGGATCAACGATCAACTGTCACTAATGGTGTACAACTGACAGTTCCTCAAAAAAGTGAAACAACCAATCCTAGCATTGAATTACAGTCTGAAAACCTGAGCACTTTAAAGATTCCAGAAGGTTTTGACGAAGAAAGATCACCAGCCCAAGGGCTAGAACGCACAGGCTCCATCAGACTGAGGATAAGGGTGCAATCATCACCAGGGGGGACAGCAGGGGGGAGAGTGTTGACAGCTGTACCTTCGCCAACTGGGAGCATGACCCAGCAAGAGGCGAAGACCCTAGTTAGTGACGATTCTCAAGATGTCTGCGAGACTAGAACATTTCAGAATACCAAAGTTTACATTAAGCCGTCAAACACCCTTCAATTACCTGTTGTTGGTGCCGGAAATACCAATAAGCAAGACAGTGGCGATCCATTAGATGCTGGATGTCATGCAAGGGATCTTGAAAATGGAAATATGAATGATGTCGCCACCATTGGCTCTTCAGTTAGTTCTACAAAAGAAACAATTTTGCAAACCAATGTTGTAGAACCATCGTACAGCACCTCTTCAAACTACGATGCTCAACCTGATCCTTCTCGGATGTGTACAAGAATCAAGGAATCAAATAATCATCATGTATCTTTTGAGAGCATGGTTTCTTATGAATGTGAAGTCCAGGAATTCCATGGTGGAATGGTCCAAACTGACGAGGTGACAAAACGCGAGCAGCTGAAGGATGGTGCAATTTTCAAGCGTCTCTCAGAGCATACAAACTCAAGTCACGCAAGCAGCAGTTCAGTTGAAAGCGAAATGCAGCCTTTGCTTAAACCTCCCACCATGGTGACAACAAACAGAAAAGCCTTAGCTCTGCTGGGTTTATGTGACAATCCACGAACACCTGTCAACCGCGACTCGTACACAAAAATCGACAGGTACTTTGTGTTTCCCGGTGCAGCTGACTACATCACCATTGACGGCCGACTGAGCTCTCTAATGATCTTGCAAGCTCTGTATAACATCACGCGTGAGAATCCTTCTGCACTAATCAGTGACTTGACGCTCACCATTCTGCAGCAGTTAGTTACGATTCATCAAAACAAGAAATCCAAGAAACGAGGCAGTTCTATTGAAGTCGATGATCGGACTGTTGCCGAGACGCAGGCTGTGGGATTCCGAAGCCCTCATACCGACAACATCCTTGGTAGACTGCGCGCTAGCTTTTACGGAAGGCCTCCGAGTTTCCTCAGTTTAGCCATGGGCTGTCTGGTGAGCGTCATCAAAGCCTTGGGATGTCCTTTGGGTAAAGTTGTGTTTTTTCTTCTTTTAACTTACTTATCGAACAGGGTGAAGTTATCTTTTATTCGCAAGCCAGTCTATGAAGCGGAAAATGGCCCAATCGTATTTTTCATTTGATGAGGAGACGATAATTATGTTCGACAGGAAGACGAGGATAAGTTTTTTTTTTTCCCCGAAGAAAACGTATAAAGGTGCTTTTTATTCAAGCTTGGAAGGCAGTTTGTCCTTTCTTTCCCAGCGAATTAGCACATTTGTCAGCAATTTTGCAGCACTCGAATTTGTAAAACCTAAGATTAAAAAGTACTGACAGCGACGCAATGAGCTTTTGAGGTCACCATTTTTTTCATTTTCACAAGCATATCCCTTTTTCGTTCGATTTCTGATACTTTACCAACCCGTGCGTAAATAACATACGAACAGACTTTTCATTACGTACTCTGTATGTATAACTGATAGACATGTACAAGTCAGAACTTTGCTATCTCAACTTGGTCAATTCAAACGTTTCTCGAATTTGAACCCAAAGTCATTTGGTTCCCTTAAAGTACATTTTATAATCCTTCTGGAGGTCAATCTTTCTTGAAATAGCTGTCGTTACCTCACATCTACAAACTAACCGTGATCCGTCATTACTGTTGTAGGATGTGGAGATGGCTGCCGAGGTAACTCTGGTGATCGACTTCGGAACACAGCAAACAATCTCCTGACTCAACTCCTTCGAAGCGAAGAAGCTGCATTCAAATTGTGGCTCCACCAATTTGCGAGATTAGAACCTCCTGAAGACTTAGTAGACTTTCTTCATGCCCTTTTGGGTTTCTGCGAGGAAGACCAGGAACAATCTGATGATGAGATGATGCCTGCCCCCAAGTCAGACAAACCGACGAGAAAGAAGAGTCTTTTTTCCATGCCAGAAGGTGTCAATGGCGTCATTATTGGTAGCATTTTTAAGATCCTACTTAGTAGAGTAGCAGAGATGAATTTTCTTGAGCTAAAAAATTTGGTGAGTTATGAAACTAAGTACTGCAATATTTATAGCGAGAGAATTGATTTATCCATTCTGAAACTCTGGCCGACTGAATGAATCCCATGAGATTCCACACATCTCTCACACCAGGTGAAACTGCTATTTTAATTAAAGGGGGTTAGCGAATCACTCTGACAAAGGGTTAACATTCGGCACTCTTAACGGTGGCCAGTTAACTTTATCAATTCAGATACAATAAATATATGAAGATCATATATTTTGAACTGCGGTGTTAGATACGTATGATGCACGATCCTCGCAGTAGATAGCGCTATTTAAGCAATAGCGAAAATCAGACCTGAAAAAAATTAGGCCTGTATGGGACTCGAACCACTGACTTCTGCGATACTAGTGCAGCGTTCTACCAATTGAGCTAACAAGCCAACTGGGCGCAGGCCGTTAAGTTGATTCGTAATAAACCCGTGAAAGTGATAAATGAGATACAATAAATATACGAAGATCATATATTTTGAACTGCGGTGTTAGATACGTATGATGCACGATCCTCGCAGTAGATAGCGCTATTTAAGCAATAGCGCTATCTACTGCGAGGATCGTGCATCATACGTATCTAACACCGCAGTTCAAAATATATGATCTTCATATATTTATTGTATCTCATTTATCACTTTCACGGGTTTATTACGAATCAACTTAACGGCCTGTTCCCAGTTGGCTTGTTAGCTCAATTGGTAGAGCGCTGCACTAGTATCGCAGAGGTCAGTGGTTCGAGTCCCGTACAGGCCTGACTTTTTTCAAGTCTGATTTTCGCTATTGCTCAAATAGCGCTATCTACTGCAAGGATCGTGCATCATACGTATTTATCAATTCAGTTGATAAAACCTAATTATCTAGCTATTCTAAATAGTTTGATGAAATAGTTGCTACAGAAGTACCAGTAGCAGTAACAGTAGCATTTGCAGCAGTAATAACAGTAGAAGTATCACTAGTTGTAATAGCAGCAGCAGCAGTAGTAGCAGCAGTAGTAGCAGCAGCATTGGTGGTAGTAGCAGCAGCAGCAGTAGTAGTAGCAGTAGCAGCAGCAGCAGCAGCAGTAGCAGCAGCAGCAGTAGTAGCAGCAGCATTGGTGGTAGCAGCAGCAGCAGTAGTAGTAGTAGTAGCAGCAGCAGCAGTAGAAGCAGTAGCATTGGTGGTAGCAGCAGCAGCAGTAGTAGTAGTAGCAGCAGCAGCAGCAGTAGTAGCAGCAGCATTGGTGGTAGTAGCAGCAGCAGTAGTAGCAGTATTAGCAGCAGTAGTAGTAGCAGCAGCATTGGTGGTAGCAGCAGCAGCAGTAGTAGTAGTAGTAGCAGTAGCAGTAGCAGTAGCAGCGCAGCAGCAGCAGTAGCAGTAGCAGTGGCAGTTGCAGTATCGGTAGTAGTAGTAGTAGCAGTAGCATCAGTGAAGTACTCGGCCCCCATAGTCACACTTTTCATATACAATACAAGTTGTGACAGCAGCAGCGGTAGTGGTAGTAGCAGTGTCGGTAGAAGTGGTAGTAGCAGTGGCAATATCTGTAGTAGTGGCAGTAGCAGAGGCAGTATCTTTAGCAGTAGCAGTAGTGAAGTACTTAACTCCCAAACTCACACTTTTCATGTACTGTAATATGCATCCTTATTTTCTTTTAGACTTTTTATGGCGAACTCCGGCAGCTTCTGAGGTTTGTAAAAGAGTCTTATGGAAGCATATTCTGGAAAGTTGCCTTGAGTGGACTGAGGGACTCGGCTTATAAAGAGTCGAAAGACCAACCAGATGCAGGCAAGACTCCTGGGCTAGAATCACACACTAAAAGTGTGTCGACTGTCCGGAAAACATCAGTTGTTAGGATGAAAGTTGAAAGAACTCCCACGTACAAAACCAAGCGCACATTTTTAAAGAAGCTCGCTCGGATCACAACAGAGAGTTCTGATAGCAGTGGCAGCCTAACACGAAGTCTAAAGTTTTCTTCTGGTATGGAAACAAGTCCTATAGAGACAGCGTTGTCACCAAGAAGTAAAAGAAAGGTGGGTTCGTGTGTATAATTGGAGAAAAAGAACGGTGCTAGGACCACCCATAGTTAAATTCTCAACTTTGAAAAGAAAATAAGAATGCTTACGGAAAGATTTCCTTACGACCACTTACTGAACTGATGGAAATAAGTTCCCAACAAAACTGTCACTCATTTTCATCCGCAAGTATGTCTTTCCTGCAGCAAACACGAAAACTCGCTAATCTACAAAACAAATCTGGAAAAAAAAAACAGCGTTGCATGCTATGTCGTGGATTTTGAAGGGAAACTACGTATCATTAACACAGCTAGAGTAACAAAGGATGTTGTACTTTTTTTTTTCTTTTTCCCTATCTCGTGACAAGAGACTAGTACTGTATCCTTTTTCTACTATCTTTTTGAGCCCTGGATTTGCCATATTGCTTATTTTACATGTCTTTTACACACATGACGTTTTCGACATTGCTGATCCAAGCAGGGTGTAGAACGCATGTCGCAAAACGCATTACACATATGAACCTAAAAACAGCCAAGCTGACATAAGAGTTATCTGTAGCAGAGAAGAATAGAGTTGAAGCGCGGAGTCCTGGGTTTTGATGTTCGAATACTCTCAGGGACTTAGAAATTTTTTTTTTCTCTCGGTCGGTTCACGATGAAAACGCATTGTAGTCGAAATCCACAAATAACAGGAAACCAAAACGAAATACAAATAAGACAGGCCAAATGACGGACAAAATAACGAAACTTACAAGATTACGTGGCGACTACGACGACTAAAACATAATGACAACGGCGACAAGAAAACTACGGGAGAAGAAGCCATACCAAACAAAAGAAACAATGCATAAAAAATGAACACGAAAATATGAAATGTGACGTGACCAAAAATGACTGGCGAACCTAATAAAATAACAAATATACACGGAACAACTGAGAACGGAAAAAAATGTACAAAAGGCGTGAATTTATAAACGAAGGTGAGGCGCCGTAACTACACGCATCTTACTTTCAATATGTAGATATTCACCTGGACCCGGAAGCAAAAAGCAGTTGGCACCCAATATGACAGTGATGAAGACTTGCTGGACGCACCAGACCCTCAATCAGAACAGCAATCAAGCTCAAAACGCAAGCTCCTCAAGTCAAAGACTCCCAGTAGAAAGAAAATAGAGGATATCTTTCCAATAGCAAAGAAAGGAGACCCGACGCCACCCTTGTTGAGTGAATCTACTCTGCCCATTGATATAGTTTTACATGAGTTTGAAACCAAACCTGTGGATGTGGAAGCACTCAGGTCTGGGATGGTCAGATTTAGGTTTCTTCTTCATGGCGGGCAGCCGGGTTCCATACCAGATCCAAAGATTTTGGCTTCCATGCTGGACTTGGTAAGTTCAGGATTAGTGATGTACTTAGAGGGTACAGCATAAGGAACGACTATTGAACTCATTAAAGGACTCGTCATCACTTCTTCCCTCGAGGTGGGGGGATGGGGGTCGGGTTTAAAGAGTTTGGTTATGTCACGAAAAAAGTTACCTGATCTTCCCTTTAAGGTTCTGTATTATTCTAGTGATTGCCCCCTCGTTGGCAGTTACTTGGTAGTCATTTTTCTGTAAGTCCCCCCCCCCCCCGTTTATATTGTATTCGCGACGACTGATCCTTTCTCTGTTCTCCCTATGAAACCCCTTCCCCCCGTCCCAAAGGAAATTAATTATTGGTTCCTGACTTTCCAAAATCCGAGCCTGTCATCGTAAAAATAGCCCTCCAGGTTTGATCTCTGTCGTAAAAGCAGCTGTAAAGTGAATTTGAGACATGATCAAAAGTTTTGTTTTCAAACAAAATATTGGCATGGTAAGATCATCAGTGGAAGCCATTCATAAAACTATTGCAATTTGTAAGAGTTATTAACGACTACTCTTTAGGAAGCACCAGCGGTGGCCAGAGCGTGTCTTCTGCTGGAGTGTTGCATCCTCGTTCACAAATGCAACCAAGGTGAATGGCCTCAGTGGTTACGAGGCAGTCTTCCATCTCTCGCTCATCGTCGAGGTGGAGTCTCGTCATCTTCTCCCACGCCATTCATGTTCGCCCAGCGTCGCAACCTCGTTGCCATGAACGAAGCTGGTGTCCTGTTCCGTGAATGGGGTGTGGCACTGGGCAAGAAACTGGAACAGGTGTTGGCAAAGAAGAGGAGAAATTTGCTGCCGTCCATTGACGAGGAGGGTGGAAAGGTTGTCCTTACAGACATAGATGATATGGAGGAAGACTTCCTCGACGAAGGTTTGTAACATTAACTGAAAATTACACTCATGCAGGGTTCGTACAGGTCATGGAAAACCTGGAAAGTCATGGAATTTCAAAATTTCATTTTCCAGGCCTGGAAAGTCATGAAATTTAGGTGTGGGTCATGGAAAGTCATGGAAAATTAATACGCTCTCTACGAGTGAAAGGCAATAAGACCCTAAGTTGAAAAGTTAACTGACGAGTCCAAAAATCAGATTTAATTTCATTAGAAATAAACAGAAGCACGCATTGTGAGGAATGTTTGCAAACAGGTCTTGGAAAAGTCATGGAAAGTCATGGAATTTTAACAGGTCAAAAGTGTACGAACCCTGTCATGTTTCTTTGAACAGACACTTCGGATAATTACAACTTTTCTATTTCCTAGAGGGCCCAGTCGAGCTCTGTGTTCACGTACTTTTTTTATAATTTAAAGGTTATGTATGGCATTATCGAAAATTCCATATAAGTACGTCTCTATGTACACTTACCATTCAAAATACGTATTTTTGTTGGATGTTGTTGTGTGTTGTCGTCCTTCAAGCTGAATATGTTAAATCTCACGATTTGAAGATTTTGGTGAGTGATGTTTTCTTGAGCGACAGGTAGTTTATTTCACTACATCACGATAATGTATAACATTCCGATCTTCCCATCCATTTTCTCGAAATGACAAAAAAGCAAACAGTCGTGTTTCAAACGTAAGTTGTGTTAGCCTCCTGTGCTTATTCAAGATTTGTACTAATTTTAAAACTCTTTTTAGTCGCCGTGATATCTTCCATAAATAGCTCATACTGAATTACATTTGGAGACTTTTATTTGTCAATTTGAAAACATGGCAAGAACATTTTTAAAACTGTCCTCCATGTTAGATAATGAAATTTTGCTGAGCTGGGCTAACGTGTATTGGCTTATAGTTTCCACTTACATCTACGTGTTGTTTCTATTCAGCCACTTTGAGTGATTCAGTGAAAGTGTGTCCATATCCCCTGTTGATGATCGCCTGCCAGCTTCTGCTGGAAATCACAGCCTTCTTACGGGAAAGCCATGGTCTGTACTCGGTCAGCAAGCCTGCATCTAGACCCTTGCATCGTTTTAATGTTCAAAGGAGACGCCCGAGTGTTACAAGCCACAGACGGTCGATGGCATTTTCTCCCGAACTGCATCAACGTCGTTTGAGTACTGTCATTGGTGGAGGAGGAGAACGGATTCGGCGAGCCAGTGCTTGGAGTCAATCTTCTTTACAAACTGATTTTCCTTCCAGTCCAAGTCGAACCTTGCAAGAGCCACCCATGATTACCGTCTCAGGGACTGATGCGAACGCTAACAACCCAGACGCTGATCAAGAAGGAAAGAGTGACCGAACGCGGAATCGCCACAGTTTGTACTACCCCAGGGTCAATAATCAGAACTCACCTAAGACAGCGAAGCGGACAACTAAGCGTGGTGCGCTCGGAGGGGAGGGTGAGTCGGTGAGGTTCAGATCAAAATCCACCAAGTGTGATGCTAAGCATCTTAGTGTGGACGTGACGATGTTTGATGAAGATGACGAGTCAGACGATGAAGATCCAACTCTGAATTTACCTTGGTTGAATGCCGTGATCCAGCTGAACAGCTCGACTGCATTCCTGTGTGACCACCTAGGAGTTTGTCCTGTTAACTGCCACCAGCGACAAAGCCGAAGCTGCACACGGATGGTGAAATCCCTTAAGGCAGTTTATGGCACTTTGAACAAGAACGACAAAGCTTCTGATAAGCAGTCAGGCAGAGTGCATGGCATTCATGGCAGTCCGCTGATCAGTGCACCCCAAGTGGGTTCTGTGGAACAAGCAACTAAGAAAGACAAGGAGGACACAGAAATGATACAATACATATCATCAAGCGTAAGTGAACAGAGTACAATCCTAGAGAGCATTTTGAGAGCTAGAGTTCCTGGAAAAGGACTAAGAAACTCATACCAAGTTTCATGTAACTTTTCATTAACAAATTAAAGCTGTTTTGAAAAAGGTTGTCGGAAGAAAGCCTAAAAGTACACGCAATCACACCTAACTCAAAACAGCTGTATACCTTTAGTACTTTTACCTCGCTCACACCAAGGTTAAGATACGTTCCCAGATGATTTTGTAAACACAATTAAACCTTTTTTCTTTATGGAGGTCACTAAACTATTCCTCTTCGAATTTTAATAGTGTACTAAGGAAATTCTAGCCGTTCAGTGATTCTTGGAACCCTATTTTGAGTTTAGTTTTTCACTTTTTGGCAGATTTTCCTTCAGTTAAACCTTGCTGATTAATATTGTGTTGTTTTATTTCAGCTTGCAAGTTTGACTCACTGTCCATTCTCAGTGATTGCTAAGGCTGGTACAGTCATTGACAAAGGCCATCTGATGGATACCTTGCCTGTAGTCTGGGAACTGCTGCTTGATGAAGATCAACAGCTGGTATCCTCTGTTGGTAAGGTGTTAAATACAGATCAAATGATGCTCTTCTTTGTCTCTTTTCATTTGAGCGTCGAAAGCAATCCAGGATTGGTTTTTCGTTACTTCGGTCCGTGATTAAATGGTCGATGAAAACTGATTTCATTTTTCTAAATCCAATCAGGCGCAAAACTAAACGTTTTCCTGCGCTTTAGGGACTTTGCTTGTTATAACCTTTTGTTCCCACCCCCTTTTGACAGTTAGAGCGACTAGTGATCTTCTAGTACAACTATGTGTCAAATGAAAATGTAATCAAGATCATACGATCGCAGGTTTTCAGCTTTATATGGTGAAAAAATAATAGCAGTATCGATGATGCACCAATGAATTCCAAATGACAAACTCGATGTATTTAGGATATACTCTTATTTTCCAACAAACACAGATTGTGACTTAAAAGTCTAAGGTAACTCCTAACATTTTTAAAATTATCCTTTATTGTGTATCATTTTACATAGCTTCCGTCTTTCTTTTGACCGGCATTCGTTTGCGAGACACGGTGGAGCAGATGCTACATAAAGAACTGACATGTACTGATGCCAATGAAAGAGTCAAGTCTCTTCAAAGGTGGGTGAGAACTGCTTCACTTATGGCCAGATGATCAAAACACGGCAAGGAAAGGCTAGCTTTCTAGCTGAAAGGCTCATCCGCTGGAGGTCATTTTGGGCTCTAAGCTTTATTATTTTCAAAGGCGCCTATTCACGACCTACCTGCAGTAATAACCTACATTGTCGCCAGAAAAGTTATAAACAAACCAAACGCAATAAAGAACATTTTGTGCAGCATTGTTTTCTGCTTTAATTAAATGTTTAATCTCACTTTTCCAATTGACATTGCGTAATAAAACCGTCGAAGAGTGCCGCGATGGTGTCAAACATCTCTCGAGAGTGCTAGATTTGATTGTGTAACCACCCCTTTAATTTGTCTGCTCTGTAACAGCTTATCAAACTTCCTTATTGCAATAAAAATTGTCAATTACGTGTGAAAAAACACTTCTTGGCTGGTTTGACGCAGCGTTTAGTCTCGGTCAAGAGGCTTATCAGATACTTTGGAAATTTCATGCAAACTCGTCGAGCATAGCACCCAAAGCTTGTTCGTGAATTCAAGATTTTAGAGGTCTGGCCCTTTGTGGTAGAAGGATTCCCTGAATTTCTATATCAAAAATTGTCAAATACGTGTGAAAAAATACTTATTACAAATGTTAAATAAGTGGAAAATGGCTCTCTGAGTTGAGAGTTGGCGCTGTATTTTGGCGCAGGGTGTATTTTGACTTTGATTTGATTATTTTGATTATTTGTTTATTTCTCCTTCATTGGTAGATATGAGGTTTTGTGGCAATCCAGGTATCATGCTTGGCCTCGACTTGAGGAAGGAGCAAGAGTGATTCTAAAGGTATGAACGAATTCCTTTTTTTCTTTAGAGGAGACGAACACTACAAGGGAGTTCGTTAGTATTTGTTGCGAAGTCACTGTGTAGAGTTTTTGAGTAGTTAACGTGTTGGGGAGGAGGGGGGGGGGGCAACTCTTAAAAAGGAGTGTATTAATCTCATCTTGATTCTTTTTAATTGAAGGTTCCGCCACCCAAAGTTGATTTCACTCTTCCCTCCCCCGCCGTTGGTATGCCTGCGAGTCAACCCCCTGATTGCCCGTGGGATGCAAGCCTCATCCTGGAAGAGCAGCAGGATAAAAAGAAAAAAGACAAGAAAAAGATCCGCGACAATGGCAGTGCTTTGAAGAAGCAACAAGAGCGATCTGAATTCTTATTGCGAGCTGTTCCAGTGTCGATGGAGACGACCGTTGGTGTAAATGTTTCCGAGGATGAAAAAGGTGAGCTATCTCAGTGTTGGGCGGCTTATTTCAGCTCAGTATATTTCTTTGTGTCGGTGAGAATGAGTTTAGAGCCACTGCCGAGATACCAGTTGATCTGTTTCCTCCTAGGGTTACTCCTCAGCTTTTTGAGGGAAGATTAGGCAAAAAAATCTTATTTTCATAGGTGGGAAGTTTCTTGAACTTGGAAATGCCCCATTAATAGGGAGCTTTAGCAACGACGACGGCGACGGCAACGAAAACTCCATCGTGTTCAAATCTAACTTTTCGTTTTTGTAACTGTTTCGAGATTATTCCGATTTGTTTCACTTGGAAAATGCTGGCGAACTATTCAGGGACTATATCACTACGAACGGCATTAAAGGAAGGAGAAAGAAAGAAAAATTAACCGACATGCGCTCACGTTCTCGAGAAAACCTAAAATTTGGTTATTTCACGTTGTTTTGCCGAGAACGGCAAAGAAATGTACCAAAATGTTAAACGCACGTGCAGGGCGATTGTTTTTGCTCATTAAGCCTATTGTTTTCTGCCGTTCTCGTTACCGTTGCCGCTTTCGTTGCTAAAGCTCCCTAATGAGCTACTGGGTGGGAACTGGAAGGAATTTTCTCAGTTTGTTTCTTCATCTTGGAACCTTTGCATAGAGAATTGGTACGTACTGGTTGAAAATTGCTGTAAGATTTGATCTTTCAATGTTATGCAAGTTTCGAGGGAGTCTCATGTTGGTGGTCACGGTTGTAGATGTCTTCTGTTGCATTTATGGTAAAATTAAGTTTGAAAATGAATTGTTAGTGGTGTTATCTTTGCGCAGATAACACAATATAAAACAGATTCCCTGTCCTTCCTTTTGTGACATACCAAGCAGCGCATCACTCCAGACGTGCGTTTCACTTACAACATCCAACACGCCCTTGTTACCCAAAAGTTGAGATTGCTTTTAATTGTGGTCTGAGGTAGACAGAATCGTCAGACTGTTAGATAGTATTAATTTGAAGGAAGCATGGGCTTCTCTTCCTTCGAGAAAAGTCATCTTTCTATAGAAACATGCACTTGTTAATTATCAGGGCATTACTCGTCGCACTTAAATATATGGCAATCACTATAGTTGTAAACACACTTGTTTAGCTGTTAGACAGGCTCGTTTTCTCATAGGAGAATTGGAAAGTGAGTAATAAATAGCTTTTTCCTTCCTCTTTTTTGATCTGATCAAAGGCTCTCGTTTGAAAATTATTTTTGATATGTCCTAACATCAGAACCGAATAAGGCTCTAGATTCGCCTTAAATGTACACCAACACCAGTAGAACGGAATGAGTCTTAAAATGTTGTTCTTAGATATGTGCATCATCACTTCTCGCAGTTAAAATACGCACACACGTTGAAAACCTAAAAAGGGAGAAAAACTAACTGACACCTTATACATCGTGATTAATCTCTAAAACGATGCACTTTAATCCTTAAGCTGTTCAATGAATTTTATCGACTAGAGGATAGTAGATACAAAGTAGAATCTGTTCATTTTATTGTTTTCGGACAATAAGTTGGGTAACAGTAATGGCACTCTGACTACTTTGAGCACGGCACAATCACTGGCACGTAGAATTACAATCTGTTCTGCACATTAAACTTAACCATGCAGTAAACGGCAACACGCGCATTACAGCAAATGTGTAAACGTAGCAAACTGTAAAGCTGCGACATGCATTGCCGCCAAGAGCATAAATATTAGCTGCCGCGTGTACTATTGGGCTGGCGTCAGCTCGGGCCGAACGTTATTCCCATGGCACGATCAGGAGCACCAATAGTGGCGCAAACAGTAGCAACTCAGAGGGTACCAGCACTGGCTTATGTTAAGTATAATAGCTGCATTTCAAGCTCCTGTACAAGCACTAGCTTTGGCAATTAAGGTTGCACCAGCACTAGCTTCTTATAATCATTATGGCACCAGGAACCTCAATTTTAGCACAATCATAGCAATTGTAGTGGCACTGGCACTGACACTGGCGTAATTCCCTTAAATTGGTACCATCGCGAGCACCAACACTGGCCCCAACATTGGTAATGATGACGGTACCTGCACTGAGTTACGATCCCCATGGCAGCAATATCACGAGCTCCAATGTAGGCTCAATCATTGGCAGTCGTACTAGCACCAGCACTTGCCTAAGCACAGTAAAATCACTGGCACAGCACAGTCCCAATCATGGAATAAAATTTACACAACCGCCATGTACTTCTTTGTTTTTCTTCCTACTGTGGATTTCAATAGAGAGAGATTCTCGCATGGACTTTTGGCATTACCATTTAGATGGGACAGAAAACTCACAAGATATGACGGGAGAAGAAGGTTTGAGTTTATAGAACATTTATATCATCACTCTTCGATACTCTCTTCTGTTTTGTTTTGTTTTTTGTTGTTGTTGTTGTTGTTGTTTTTTTTTTAACAGAAGTAAAATGCAAGCTTGTCATAGAAAAATGCCCTAAACATCAGTGTAGGTGTTGAAGTTCAGATATTTTCGAACGGATGAACAACAACAATGGTGTTTTCATAGAATAGACAAAATCCGGATGGCGTATCAGAGGTTACTTCCCAAAGATTTTCTATTTTGTCTCAGCGTTTGTCTTCCTGTCTTTGCTCACCTGGTTGGAAAGTGGCACAGCAAACAGAGAAAAAATTGGCTGCGAGAGTGCCTGAACCAGGAGCTGTGTTTTAACCTCTAAAAATATGGGGACTTCAATCTGACAGTCACAGGCAAAGACCGTCATGATGCCGGTACTCCTGGTTGACAAGCGCGCCTTGGTTTGGTGTTTACAAGCGGATTCCCCATTTCAAAAACGAGTGGGGGAGTGGGTCGAGTTCGCCGCGCAAGTTTGTCTGGGATCGTTACTCGGGACACAAATCTTTGTTCGCTACAGATTTGTGTCCTGAGTAACGATCCCAGACTAACTTGCTCGGTGAATTCAAGCGGATTTCAGCGACAATGCTGAGTGGACACGCAGTTTATCTTCTCCTTTGGACAAACTCATAGCGGAACATGAACCGTCCCAGATAAAGGAATCGAAACCAAAGCAACAACAAAACAGAAGAGCACGCGTGCTTAGTATTTAGGAAAACAGAAAGTAGAATTTTAACCGATATCCTTTTGTTGCGGGGTGAAACGTTAATATAGTTTTTTCTCACTTTGTTTTCTATTATTAAAGGTGAAAGTCAGCAAGTAGAAGCGGAGTTATGGCCTCAAGCTGTGTCATCAGCCATTCCTGACATCATCAAAATGATGGATGACGTTCTAGTGGATAGTGACAAAATAGCTGGTTAGTGGGTCGGTGTTTTGCAGAGGGCTGTGATAAAGATGGTGATTTTAATTAGTTCATTTTACAACGGTTTGGTACACGCGGTAGCAAAGTAGTCGATGCACTGGACTCCGACTAATAGGTTCAAGTTCGACTCAGCATTATCTTAGATTTCAGAATAACTGTGGGAATGAAACATCTTGGCCAAGGACACAACGCATGGACCCGCCCAGGGTTCGAGCTGTGAAGAACTTTTGTGGGGCTTGGGGTGTTAACAGTTTCAACTCCTGTGTTTCATCCGCAGTGATGGAAGTCGCCCGTCGTCTTGTTTGGAGATGCTTAGTGGATGATCCAGTTCTTTTCTTTAGAATTATTTTAGAACAAGTGACCAAGAGGGACAAACAGGTTCGTTGGACTACTTTTTTTTTTATATCTTGCCGTGTCTTGCCGTTTCATTTGAGTTTAATTTTTGACGCATTTTGCTTTTTGTACAGTTACAATATGTGAACACAAGGGTGATCGTCGCAGTAACGCAGTATTTAAGCGATAGTGAAAAAAAAAAAAATTCGGGCCTTAACGGGAGTTGAACCCTTGACCTCTGCGAGTGGGAATCCTGATAAACCGGTGGCCCTCAACCATCGACCTCAAACAAATAATTTAGATCGAACAAAGCTTGTTGTATTGAAAACTATCAAGATATAATTCCAACAGATGAACAGAGCAGGACTCGAATCCTTTACCTCTCATTACTCTGCCACACAATTTAATGGGACAAGTTATTACTTTCCCTGAGTTGATATAGGGTTTTGTTTTTTTTAATAGGAGGAACACATCTCTCTTCTGAGGAAGCTGCTTCTTTACATCACAGAACTGCCACAAGCATCGTCTAGATTTCTTATAAACAATCTGGTTAGTAATGGACCATGGTGGTATTGAGTTTGAATGCTTTTGGGCTTCTTGAAGGCTTGGTTTGCAAATGCATTACGCTTTTTTTCCGCGGAGTTAAGCTTCGCATCTGAGTTGAAGTCAAGATTTGGTAAAGTTCAGCTCTCGTGATACGTATTAGCTGCACTCGTTATCTCTTCTCGGTTGGAGTTAAAAAAAAAAACAAACAAACAAACAAAGAGCTCCTTACGTGCCCGTCGTCATCTTGAAAACCTGATGAAACGATGGTGGTCAACATAAACCAAAACAAATCAAGAACCATATCCTTTGGATTGCTAAAGACCTGTATAGCTCATCTAGAACAGTATCCCCTTTTGATTACTCCTTTATCTGTATCCTTGTGCAAGTCTGGACTAATTGTCTTTACCTTTTTGTAATATACAGTCTGTCTCTTAACAGGGTAATTTGGTAATATCAACTAAGTTGAAATTGTAAATTGGCCATCGTAAAGAGTTAAAAAAAAAAAAAAAAGCTGACGTTTCGAGCGTTAGCCCTTCGTCAGAGCGAACAGCTTTTTAACTCTTTACGGTGGCCAATTTACAATTTCAACATAGTTGATATTACCAAATTACCCTGTTACCCCCACCGACGCAGCACCACAGTTTCTTTAGAAACTTACCCCCTTTATTCATCTGTCTCTTAACAGATCGGTGTTGCTATGTATTATGCAAGAACTAGCAAGCCTGGTTCCCAGGACTCGCTCGCCTTGGTGTTGTCCCTGTTGTGGCAGGTAGGAGGGCATACCATTATTGCGTGGAAAAGTTGAAGAAATTTGCTTTAGAAATCATATAATTTTCTTTATTATTTCTGCCCTTGTGAAAAGGACGTGTGAATTAGGATGCTAACTATGATTTGAGATCCAAAATGTCTACATTTTTCGACAATGTTTCTGCATTTTTAGACAGATTGATTCCCAGCAGTACTTTGTTAGTAAGTACTCGTGTGACACTCTTTTGAGCTGATAAACACGCAGTTCACCCACCCCTGCTGGGGCTTATACCCGCATTCTGCAGCGTTAAGCAAGTAAGGGTATGTGTACTCCTGATTGGGACGAAAGTCCAAGTCAAGTTCCCCCCCACCCCACCCCCCCCGTCACCGTCAGGATTCTTTCATAGTTCACCAGTTCCCATTTATCCTGGCGGGTGGTGAGGTGCACTGTGGAGATTACGTGTTTTCCTACTGAATACGTCACAATGATCTAACAGAGAACTTTTGTGGGAATTACACGTTAAAAAGTGATCAATTAATATTAGGGGATGTTTCCCAAACACATCGCTAAGCTCTAAACCTTAACAACAAAAAGAGATTTATAGTCATTCATAAGTTAGTTCTGAGATCTCGAGATTGCCAGGTTTGAGGTCCTTTCCATTTCAATCCACAGGCAGTACCAAGCATGCGCGGATTTATGTTCAAAGATCTCAAGCAGTGTCTACGGAAAGAACATTGCGATGTGAGTTGAGTAGTAATTCTTTTTCAGTCCAACATGGCTTTATTTGGAGAGTTGTATTAGATTAAAGAAACCATTCGTTGCTCGAATTGCTTTTTAGTACGACGAGGTACGGTTGGCTCTTTCATTCTGCTTCTCATTTAAATGATGTCCAAAGTAGATATGGGCTAACGCTTTATTGCAAAATGCAGCCAAAAATGCAGGTTCTGCTTGTAAATAGAACTGAAACGGATTAGAAGATAAAAGCGACTTATAGGTATGCAATACGCGTTCGTAGAAAAAAGAGGTGACAGTCAATCAATCAATCAATCAATACTTTATTTACCCACGTAGCGTCAAGGAGCTCATAGAGCTCGTTCAAAATACGTACGTGCCTAAATATCACTATGACTAGAACCTAGCGCTTTTTTAGGTAATGAAAACTAAGAATCCCTCTGAGATGGATGATTGCTGCTACCTTAGATCTGCTCTCTAGTTAAGTTAATTTTTTCATAAAATATCCTGAAGAAAGTATCCCTAATGAGCCTGGTGGTTCCCTGGATGTCCCCAAGCCCTATTATACTGTTGAATTTGTAATCAGTCTGTATTTTGTACTGACTGATAACTAAAGTGTGAACTCTTCCCATTCACCCAACACCACCCCAGCTGTTCAAAGTAATACCAAGAAGTTTCAACTGTATCCGGAAGTCACCCATTGGAATTTAATTATCTTCAAAACTCATTCAAGCGCAATGTATCCACGACTTATTCACAGTTTCCTTTGATTAATTTATTCTAACAGAACGCTCTTCGTATCAGCTCTAACGTTCCTGGCGCTAAGGTATGACATTATATTGTTTATCTCTGTTTTTTTTTTTTTTTTTTTTTTTTTTTTTTGGCATTCATGTAAACGATGGCAGAATAAAAGTCATCTCTACATTACAAGATTATAAATTGCAGGGATTACGGTATCGTAAACACGGATCCATTTGCTCTCAAGAGAGGGGAGCATATACTAGCTTTTCTTTTAATAGTGTGTGATAAATTCACTTTTGCACCATTTAAACGTCGTCACCGTATGGGACATAGTCTGTACACCTTTGTGATTCGATTGCCATGGTAAGGGTCCTTTTCTTTGCTCGTTTTTCGTTTTATTATCATCATCATTATAACTGTAAATATTAGTACTATTTAATTTACCTTTTAATTTACGTTTATTCCAGAAACTTTGCGTGATTCTTCCTGATCAAGAAAACGAAGAAGAGGAGAAAGACCAAGAGAAAACCAAAGAAACAGTTCCTGTTCATGATGTAAGTTGTGTAATGACTTTTAGACCGTAAAATTTCAATGAATTCATTTTTATGTGTAATGTGGAAAAGGTATTGATTGAAAACCGGATTTGTATTTGAAATCAGCCATTTCTGTTAACGAATTACCTGACAGCAATCCCTCTCCCATATCATACACACGGGGAAAGACTTCAAGGAAGAAGTTGTGTGCTCCAGAGATGTGAACCATACATACATGAAATATTACCACATTTTGCGATTCCAAAGAGTTAGGTACCCGTTGGAAAGTTGTGAC
Organism: Stylophora pistillata; assembly: GCF_964205215.1. NCBI lineage: Eukaryota > Metazoa > Cnidaria > Anthozoa > Scleractinia > Pocilloporidae > Stylophora > Stylophora pistillata. The sequence goes on from NC_142525.1 coordinate 9,735,983, forward strand.
CAAGAATACTTAAAATTTGTTGACAGACGTCGCCATTTTGAAAACAACTCATTCGCCAGGCTGCGCATTCAATTCAACAACGCGCGGCTCATAAGCCGCTGATGCTCTGTTGATCACCTCAACTGATAATTTGAGTCACAGAGAAGCCCAAAAAGGGAAAGAAGGGAAATGCGATCAGCCTCGACAAGAAAAATTCGAATGGGCTACTCTTTCCAACAAGTTCTAAGCTCATTTTGAGACAATCATTTTAGCGGTTGGCTTTCTTTCAACACGCGATGATTATCTTTTTTTTTTTTTGTTATTTCTCCTTTCTCTCTTTGGTGGGAATGAAAAGTATGCTCTCTTGAGCATACCTCTCCTTCTCGAGATAACTACATACATACATGTATACAGACGTAGGTTAATTGACCACTCCCCATAGGGGCTTTTCAGGGCCAACACCCACCCATTCCACCCAGGGGAGGACATCCACCACACAATATTCTTGTGCGTGGGAAATGAACGTCTCCTACCCCTAACCCTGCAGGAGACGGGGCCTACGGTTTATTCGTCCTTATCCGAGAAGACCAGAATGTCTATCCAATCTGTCCATATCTTGATTATAGAAAGGTAGCAAATTCTCCTCACTTATTTTACGACCATGAGTATTGGTCCGGCTGGGGCTCGAACCCTCGACCTCCCGCACTCTACAATCCGGGGCTCTAACCAACTGAGCTAAACAATCACAAGGTACGAAACATTTATTTCCAGGAAATGACATTTGGTAAGGTCCTAGAAGCGTTTAAAGCACGGTATCAAGACTCCGGCAGTGAAGGCAAAGAGTTGTATCTCATTGACAAGAAATCAGGTAAGAAGTACCGCCGATGGCATTTTGCGCGATGGAACTCGTAGTAAAGTGTAATCTCATAATATGGTTACTATCCTTGCCTTGTGTAACTCCCAGTGCGTTTGTTCGAATAACAAAGGAATTTTTTCAGTGTTGATTTAAAAAGAAAGTCTTCGAGAGATCTGTTGTTCTTTTAAGTGGGTGAAGATTTTTCGACAGGCATTTACGTTGTCTGTAGCAGGGCGGTACGATTTTAAGAGTCCTTGTATGATTCGGTGTGACTAAAATGTTAAGTTTGGCTTACGGAAAAATGTGACTGAAAATTGCCTTTTGCCCTTCCCTTTTAAGGCTGTTTTGACGGACGTGTTTTCAATTCATCGCTCCGAGAAATTCGTCCACGCCGCTCCTACGACGAAAACTCAGCGTCGATAAGCTACGGAAGAAAGTTTTGTTTCTTATTCTGAAACGGAGAGCATGTTTCTGTCGAGGTCAGGTTTGGTGCCAGTTTAATTATATGCATAACGGTTAATGTTTTTTTCTTTCAGACCAGATACTCGAGGAGAGAGACCACGTGCGAGATGTGTACACTCACCGCAAAGGATTTCCAAGCCCCTTGTTGTTGTTGGACTTTTTAGATCAAGAATTGGCGTTCAATAAGAGACAAGCACAGGTATAGGAACGAAATTACAATCATTTATTCACTTGCTTGAAATAAGCGTCGCGATAGACAGTCGATAAGTGACAACAACAGGTACACCAGTTAGCTTGAGAGGGAAAATACTCTTAAGTTAACAACTGAAACGAAGGTAGTATATGTGACACAATTCATTGATTTCTAATCAATTGAAAAGAAAGTTCTTGTTAAAATGTAATTCCAATAACCGAAGCCACATCCTGGTAAATGTTAACCTTCATTCTATTTCTTTTAAATCCGGCGTAAGTTTTAGAATGTTTTACATCCGTTAAATTATCCGCTCCCCACAGATTTGAAACTAGAACATGGCCTCGTTTGCTGGAGAGCTCTTCGCAGTTCATTCGGTAAAGAATCCGACCACAAAATCACAAAGTATAAGAGTTAAATCCTCCCAGTAACTACTGCCTTTTTCGACATCTGTCTCAGAATATTTCTTTGATGCAATCTAATTTCTTCCCTGTCACCATTCGTCTTTTTCACTGTATACTTGCATACTACCAAGACTCCTGTTTCTTCTCTGTCGTAGGCGTTTACAAACAAGATCGCCGAGATTGGACGAGTCCTCCTGACATCATCTATACTTAACGCTTTACCCAATCAGGTAACGACTTTGTAATTACAGCTTTTGATAAAATAAAAAAAAAAAAAAAAATTTGGAAACCTTGCGGAACAGATATTTTTATAAGAATGAACCACTGAAACATCGAACACTCGTTCCCAGTTTTCCCTACTCATCCCCTCCGTTCTTTTTCCAGCCACTCTCATTTACATTAAATATATCTTATTAGATGTTTTTGTGTAAAGTATTGCAGAGTATTTTTACGAGTTCCGCAGGCGACTCAAACAACGACGCAACTCGTAAAAGTACTGAACGATACTGCATACCAACACGTTTTATAAGTTACTTATTACCCTACTGCTTTATTTCAAGTGGGAAAAGCGAGGCATATGAAGAAGCGTAGCGCGCACAGTCGACCGGTGAAACAGGTTTTTTCACAGTACAGAATAACCAAACGAACGATACCGCAGGATATTTGTACTCGACTCACGCCTTATTTTTACTCTACTAAGTGCAGTTTGGATAATAATGGTACACATTCTTAAAACATAATTCTTACTTCCTCACAACATAACAATTGCGCTGAAAGGGGATACGTTGTATTTTTGCTTTTAATTTAAAAAGAGGGAGGGAATATCAAACCAATACCAGGTGATTAAGTAGGAGGGGATGTGTTTTTAGATGCAGTGTTAAAACACTGGCTCTTGGTTTTTGCTTTTCTTTTTTCAACAGAAACACATCTCTTTTCTTCACGGAGAGTTCAGTCGTCAGATCTCGTTTCCCCGGAAAGCTCTTGAGTGTGATTTTTCGCTTTATGCTGGTGGCACTAAGGGATCAGTAAGAACATATGTTATTTTAAAGTCTAATCTATTTGTAAGTCTACTCTAATGGACTTTGAAGACAATAACTTTTGTTAGGAGTACAACCGTAGGTGCAACGAGCCAAGTGGCCCATACGTCTAGGACTTATCACGGTTTTTGTTACATTAAGCGACCGGGTGTATACTCCCCTCCCCTATGGGATGCTGGTCCATGCAAACTTACCCCCCTCTCCCTTACCGCGAACTCTTCGTTAGGATTCCAAGACGGTTCCTGGTATTAATTAATTAATTAATTAATTAATTAATTATTAATTAATTATTAATTTAAAAAAAATTAAAAAAATTAATTATTAATTAATTAACATTGTACTCGTCTGGGTGGTAGGACGCATTGTGAGAATTTCGAGACCTCACCAACTTACTAATCGAGTCGGTAAAACTTGGTATGAAAAATTATCTCGTAACCTTAACCGTTTTGGCCACATAAATTGTTTAGAGAGGACCACAACGGTGCCGAGTCCTTTTTTTTGGCTCAGGAAACGTTAAAAAGATTGCAATTGAGTTGGAAATTTACGGAAACAGCGTAGCATAGAAATTTCCAAGTAGCATTAATGTTTTTGTCGATGGCACTTTCTGCTGAGACAATAACAGCAAATGTTTTCTTATTTTCCTTTCAGGAACTTGCTGCTCTTGATGTCATTCACAAAAGTGTTTGGGTCGAGGTAAGGCATATAGTGAGTTCATTGATATGAGGTGATAGGAATAGTTCTTGGGATACTCATTGACGCACAGTGTAACAATTCACATGTGTTCTGAATTGTAAGAGTTGTATTATTTACATTGTAGTCTTTAAAAGCCATTGAAAAGTTTTTCGGATCAAAAAAGACTTTCGAGCCCACACCATTACTGGCAGTCTTTTGTATTTGAAAACTTAACCAAGGCATTGCTCCTTTTTTTCAGCTGATTACATCACTCTTCCAGTCCATGTACACGGATTTCCCGTGGAGCTCTACGGACCTGAATCTCTTTATGAACGTCATCAATGGCGCCATTTTGCTCCACTGCGAGGACGGTGCTATGCTGCGACTTTGCTTGTCTTCGTTAATAAACATTGCAGTTCACTTTAGCCACATATTTGCTAGTGACGGGTAAGGACTTATTTTGTTCCCTGGTTTGTTTAACTTGGGACATTAATACATATGATGTACGATCCTCGCAGTAGATAGCGCTATTTAAGCAATAGCGAAAATCAGACCTGAAAAAAATCAGGCCTGTACGGGATTCGAACCACTGACCTCTGCGATACTAGTGCAGCGCTCTACCAATTGAGCTAACAAGCCAACTGGGAGCAGGCCGTTAAGTTGATTCGTAAGTTTGTTCCATTTTTACCATTGCATCGCAATATCCATCCTCGGCCTTTCCTGACTGTCCTCACTTCTGCTGTTTTCCTCCCGTAAGTGGCAAAGTAGAGAGGAGGTTTTGAGAGACAACCCTCTCCCCACCTTCTCTCCCCCCCCCCCCTTCCTTTCGTGTTCGGTCTCCCGATCTTGCTTCAAATCGTTTCATTAGAATCGATACTTTGGAAGACTTTTTTGAACAACTGTGTCATTATGCTTTGTGGAAACCGATTTCAGACACACTGAACAGTTTCAAGATAGCATGTGCCAATGAAGCACGTGAAGGACGTTGTGGTAAATTTGATAATCTAAGAAGAATTATTAAAAACTGGATCATTGGATAACGCAATTCAAGACTTTTTATTGGCTTAGCCGTTATGGTATATGAGCCAATATACCATAATCTAATATCTCTACATTGTAACATCCGGTTTCTTCTTACAAAAATAAAGTCGAGAAGATTTGTCCAATATCTTGGGGACGTTTTTATTTAATGAAACAATTATTCCACTCGCGCTTGTTGGATATAAGATGATTATAGCCACGGAGGCGCGTAGCGCCTCGTTGGCTATCTATCATCTCATATCCAACAAGCGCTAGTGGAATAATTGTTAAGTATACGCCTTGTTTGGAGTATGTGGTAATAACCTGTACAAGGCCAAGTCTTCTCTTGGCGTTGATTTCATTATCTTTAATTGTAGTTGATTAATTAATCATATTATTAATTAATTAATTAATTATTATTTTTAATTTTTAGGTATCAGCACATCTTTCCTTCTCTTCTTCAAGTCTATTCACATCACCAGTCTAATAAAGTGGTCACTACTGCTATTGAGGTTGGTGATAAATTGCTGCTATCTCTTCTTCCAACAATTAAAAAAAACCATCATCTTTAGGATCATCCGGGAAGGAGAGAAGCCTTATTTGGGAGGGTCATACAGATATGACCAAAGTTAAAGGGTATGGCTTTAAGCCCTCTTGGTTCGACATTTGGTTTAGATTTAATCATTTACGAACAAGATTGGGTAATAGTTTCTCATGTGTGTTGGCATACACAAGTTCTGATTGGTAAGAAGGTATATAAGATTTTAAATTCGATTGGTAATGTAAAGGTGTAAGGAAACATACTGCACTTCCCTACCGCAATCTTTCATGAGCACCTTATCCATCCGCCAACTCCTTAAGAAAAGATAGTCTTCATGTTATATCATACTTGTAAATAACGTTAATTCCTCAATCTATTTAAGGGATACCTTTGGTTTTTATCATTTTTAGTTTGCGATGAAGCAGTTCTACATTTTGCACCAAAAGCCATGTCTGCTTCAGGTGAGTCATAGCAAAAGTCTCGCTAGACATCAGCATAAGTTCTATACTCTACATTCGTGCTTGTAAATCTACTGCGTACACAAAGCTATTCCCCATTTCAAAAACGATTGGGGGAGTGGGTCGAGTTCGCCGCGCAAGCTTGTCTGGGATCGTTACTCGGGACACAAATCTTTGTTCGCTACAGATTTGTGTCCTGAGTAACGATCCCAGACTAACTTGCTCGGCGAACTCGACCCACTCCCCCACTCGTTTTTGAAAATTTCCTTGCGAGTCAACACAACTCTCTTTTTTTAAATTAGTGTATGGTCGGATCCTGTGGAACTTGATTTCTTGAATTCTCGTTGTTGTCATAGGTGTCTTAACATAAGGTGTTTTTTCATAAGTGTGGCGCATATTTAGAGGAATTATTACTTAATCTTTTAAAGGTTGCTCTAGCAATATTGAGAGAGAGGACCTATCATTTTTCCTTATCTTCTTCATCGCAGCTCTTTGCTAGTGTAGCACCAATACTTCTTATAGAGACGAGGCCCGATGGAAATGAAGAGGAATCAGATGCCGAGGATCTATCGGGCAAAGTAAGTTTCACGGAACTATGAAGCATATTATTGAACACCAAGCTGTCTTATCTTAGAATCTCAGAACGTTGAAAGAGGTAAATGTTAATGCCCGCGAAGAAAATTTGATGGTTTTCAAGGAACAAAAAATTTTCTCGAAGTCACTTTTAATTGTGACTTTCATGAGCCTTGATCTTTATATGTAACATTTTCGTGTCCTCCAAACCAGATCCCACCCAAATGTCTGTTTAATCTGCTGACGTCATTAGACAAACCGTCACCTGACAGTCTTGAGGTGTTAGACCTGGTGCGAGCCGAGAAGCCACTGAAACCAATGGTGAGAGACCTCAAACTAAATTGTTACGAGTCTCCCTTTCAGTTAATTTTTTTTCAGTCCTTGGAAGGTTCAGCCGTTATATGGAGTGTTGATTGTTCGAAGATCATGGCAATGGAATAGCCTGTTCTTCCACGATATTTTGTTCCCTGATATTTCTCCTTTGACCTGCCACCCTACATTTAGGCAAAGCCCAGTTTTCTCTTTTCGCATCCAAACACATCAAATTTCGCTCTTTTTACCAGAACGCTTGTCACCCAGCCGATGATCAGAAGTTATCTTTACCTTTCCTAATATTTTCTTTTTTTTTCCATTTTTTGTGGTAGGATTCATGTTACGAATCGCGTGTCAATTTCAGTTTCGTTTCATTAACTCAGTTTTCATGTTTCCCATCCACGCACATCAGACTTGGGACAATTTTAGCTCTCCTTACCAGATTGCTTGCTATCCAGACGATGATCCTTAGTCATCTTTAGCTTTTTTGTCGCAGGATTCATGTTACGAATCGTCAAATGACCCTCCTGGTGTGAGTCAAATTGACACTGCAGTCCGCCTGTGCGTAACCGTGGTGAATTTCGCGCCGGAATCAGAGAGAGCCGTTCAAATGGTGGTATGTTTTTTTTTTCTTAATCATTTGTTTATGGCGGATACAGCAATTTTGAATTGCGACTCGAAAGTAATTCGTAATTGCTTTGATGTTGCTTTACCTCGCCGAATGATTTGTCTAGAAAACCTGGTCGTATGCTTTTTTTTCCCGCCTCAAGCTATTTGCCTGTTTTTTTTTTTGTTTTGTTTTGTTTTTTTTTTGCGTTCCCGTTTGCTTCCTGCGATTACTCGTTTCTTCTACAGTGAAACCTCGATTAAACGAAGTGCCAAGGGACTGGGGAAATTGGTTCGTGATATCGAGGGTTCGTTATATCGAGATTCTGTGGCGTACATTTTAGTGTAACTTTAGCCGGCTGAAACTTGAGTATCGTTCGTCACACCGCGGACTTCGTTATATAAAGGTTCGTTAATTCGAGGTTCCACAGACTGTAACTGGTTGTTGTGATAACCTTGGTTCTGGCTTTACAACACGCGTTTAAATTGCACCCTACAGTACCAGTCTAATAGGTTGATTTCTAAACGCTTGTAACGTGCAAAAGGCGCTGAGCTTGCGTCTGCCTCTCGTTGCCAAGGTAACCCTACAGTTAAATGGACCAGCATCTCTTACAAGCCGAAGGTACGTCTACTCGACTCGTGTTGCAGATATCTATGGAAGCTCTGGTAGCATGGGACTTTTGGCTGGTGAGCTGAGCTTACCTCTAGCTAAAAAAAAAAAACAAACAAACAAACTACTCTTATAAGATTGTCCCGAAATCAGAACCTCTCCTCAACCATTTAGTGAAAAAAAGCAAATTTTTTATTGCAGGTGGTACTGTCTGCCATTTTACCTCACTACTTGAATTACCTCAGAACAGATAGCAGTGCGCCTGATAGTGAAGAGAAACTGAAAGCGGAGCTGACAGGACTCACATCTCTTGTCACTTCCATGAACGTTCTGATTAAGAGTTCAGAAGTGCTGACAAGGTATGGCAGTTAGTGGAGTAAGATTTACTAGCATGTTGTTCGCCTTGAAAGACGATTTGGCCAAATTATCAGCGTTGGACTCAGGATTAAATTGTCTGGGTATTGGGTATGAGCAACTGGCCTGCTGATGGTATTGTGTCCTTGGCTATGATATTTTTCTGTAACCCAACCCATCTTTAGCAGGGATTTTTATGATCAGATGTCAGCGAATCGTTTGGGAAACCCGATGAAATGCTTGTAGCCATACCCCTAGTTTCTTCATCACCGTGGTATTTCGTTAAACCCTATTTAGTATGTTCATTTTTCTCCTTTTCCCAGGTTGTTTGTGCACTTTCAGAGCTACAAGGCATTCTCTGATAAGTCAGGTATATTCCCTGATCTGGCTTCAACCACGTCACTGATGTTTGGTCATGGAAGCATCAGCAGTACAGAAGCACCCAGCGCAGCTGACGAGGGGGAGTTGGGTAAGCTTAAAGTTGTCTCTTTATCGCGAAGGGTATGGGCATAGCAACTTTTGTTTCAATAGCAAGTACCAACTGAAGTCATCAACGACCCTTATACAATCGCTTTAGGTTAATTTAAGAGATATAATTTTGATATTTCAAGTGTCATCTTACCTGAATATAATACGGTTGTCTTAAAGCTCGAAGTTTCCGAAACTCGGAGAACTAAAATACATTTTCTTGATGGACTATAGCTACGCAGATGACAATTATCCTTCATTAAACCCTTTTGACGCCTATTGTCCAGATGAAGCCAAATTCGTCTTGAATGCAAAAAAGTATTGCTCCCTTAATTATCATGTTTAGTTTGAAGGCTCGAAGGGTTATGAAATGGTTTACGACAATGCAACTTGTATACGCGGACACTGGAAGAGTTTTTGCTGAGGGCCGCTTTAGAATAGGTTTTGTAAATTGCGCACAAGATTGTCAATATTCGTTTCTAGCGGTCTCACTCAAATATAGCAGAATTCATTTACTTTAATTGACGCTTCGAAAATTTGTAGCTGTACTGTTTTCTCACGTTCATTGCTGAGGGTCTGGAGCCTTAAATAGGCACGCCAGCTTTCTCTCCATAGAGACATTTTCTCTTTGTGATACAGAGAAACGGATGCATTCCATAATTTGAATGACTTCGTTTCTAAGTGTGCAGGTTATGCTTTCTTGCGTTAAAAATGTATTTTTAGTATCATTTATTTACGTAAGTTGGTGGCAGTTAGCAATTTTTTGCCAACAGAAAACACACACACACTTTACACACACTTTATTTTTCTTTTTCTTACAAAATAATTTAGATTATGTTGACCCGCAGATAGCAAATTTGCTATTCGAGGCGGGTCAATCATCAACAAACATTATTTACAATATATAAAGAAAATTAAAAACTAAATAATTAGATATTGTTAAATTATAAAAAGAAGCATAGCTGGCAAATACATCAATAGTTGTTCAATAAAGTATAGAAGCAAATACATTAGTACTGAAAGCAATCGGATCAATTTGTTTTAATTATGCAGTCCTTAAGTTTAGAGGAGATCTTTTCAACATCAAGATAAGAATCTTCATTATCTAGTATCTGAAATAAAGACGTTTTAATTTGTTTATTAAAGGAATGTTTTGATAACGTTTTGAATTCTTTCGGTATCTTATTCCAAATTTTGACACCAACACGCGAGAAAGCCTTTTTTTGTAGGTTAAGTCTAGAGTACTTTGTACTAAAGAGCTGCGATTTGGATGATCGAGTATTGTAGGTATGAATATGAGATGTTTTAGTAAATAGTTTCAAAATATTAATGGGAGCCCTCTGGTTGTGCACGTCAAACATAAGTTTACTTACGGCTTCATAATATAGGAACGTAACAGGCAGAATTTTTGCTTTGGCAAATAAAGGGATGGCATGCTCTCTTCGATCGGTGAAATAGATTAAGCGCAAAACTCGCTTTTGAAGAACTAAAATCTTGTTTAAATAAGCATTTGACGCATTGCCCCAGGCAAGGAGTCCATAAGTTATATAAGGTAGAATTAATGAATTGTAAATATTTACAAGGATAGTAGAGGGAACGAAGTACCTCAGCTTTGCAATCATCCCTATTGTTTTACTTATTTTTACGATAACAGAGTCAACATGGTTTTTCCATGACAAATTTTGATCAATTAAAACGCCTAGATATTTGATATAACTTTTTTGCTCTAAACTAACTCTTCGGTTTGTCTCACAATCTAAAATACCTATTTGTGGAGAAAAATGCATTTTTTTCTGATGAGGACGAAAAATTAAGAAATTTGATTTTTTTGTATTCAATGTCAACCTATTTGTAGTTAACCAGTCATGTACGTTATTCAACTCTACATTAACCGTTAGCTCGATCGCCTTAAGATTCTTATCAGCATAAAGTATATTAGTATCATCCGCAAAGAGATAAAATTTTAGTTTATCAGAACAAAGGTGAATGTCATTTATGTAAAGTAAAAATAGAAGAGGTCCAAGGACTGATCCCTGGGGGACACCACAGGGGGAGATAAGTTTTGTTGATAAATGCTCTCCATTTTAAGAAGCTTCTATTAAGAGCCCTTGTAGTCTGTTTAGACTCCTGTCTAAACAACTTTCTAGTCTTTGAGGATAATGCGATCTATGTGGTACAACATGAAAAATGTTTTTGAGGACATTCGGCATGTCTCGACGCTTCTCGGCGTCACGGATATTTTCAGGACTTCTACCGCTGTATAATTTGAGCTGAAAATTTTGTCTAAGTTTTACACTGTTACTTCCCGCTTTGTTACCTAAAGAAGTGGAGAATTCGATTTGTATTTGTATCGTTATTCACTCGTTGCGACGAACTACATGTTTTGCTTTCGTGTTTATGTGATGTTTTGTTGACAGTTTTCAAGCCCTCTGGCGTAAGGTGGTTGATTTAATATTCTGAAAACATCTTGGCTTCTTAAGCCTAGCTCAGTTGACCCTATTTCCGCAGTTGGACACGCACGCCCTAACAAACGCGTCACGCCAATCGAATTAAAGCGTAAAAAACGTTCCGTATTTGTAGCCTTAAAGTGGAAATATTTTCTCTTTTGTTTACTTTCTTACCATGTTTAGAATCCCTCGACTTCAGAAGGTTCCTCAGCGAAAATTACTTCCCCAGACTTTGCGAAACCCCAGCTTTGTTTACATTCGAACTGAAGCGACTAAGAAACGAGCCTTGTCACTGAACCTATTTGATCCCTTAATCACTTGTCTGTGAGAAGAATTCACTTCATTTTTGTGGACATAACGAGATTTTTATTAAGTAGAAAAACTGATTACAGTTAGGTGAGTCTTCCGGCTTCAACAACACGCAAGCTTCGGTTAATTTGATATCTATAACTCTTTACATCCACTTCATCAGTTTGTTATGCAATGCCATCGCGCGCCTTGCTTTTAACCAGGCATGCATTAAAATTTAAAAATTTCATTAAACGACGATGGTGGAAAAGCGATCACATTTCTTGACGAGGAAAAGGAAAGAGAAAGGAGACTTAGTAGAACAAAATAAGTATCAGAAACACACAACGAAAGTGCTAGATAACGAGCTCGGCCATGCGAATCGCATCTTTGGTTTTGAGGCCATTTGCTATTGTTAAAGATTTTATTCAGAAATGCCATGTTCTGTTTCTGTTTGATTCACTATGAGAGAGTGAGGTCCATGTAGACTATTTTTCATTTCATTTTATTTGTTACAGTGGTACTAAACATGGCTACCCCCGTAGGTTTTGTCATAGATTGATTAATCGGAATGTTTATTGTATTACAGATGCTACCAGATTCAAGTATTAAAATTTGGAATCCTTGCATACGCAAGGAACAGTACGTTTTAACGCCACAATTTTGCGAACTAAAAGATGATTCTTAGAAGTTGACATCTCGGATTAAATCTTTTTCTTTTCGAGGTTTTTTGCCCTCTTTCATTCCGAGCTCATTACCTATACAGGAATGTTGAAGTTTGAAACAACTCCAGAATTAAATATGTGATCACAAAAGAGGGTTCTTTAGAAGTAAGAGTGTAAAGCAAGTTTGCGGAGCTGCAACTTTGATGTTTTGATTAAGCATTATCCAAGAACTTTTTTATTATGATAAAACTCACTGTGCCACCGGACCCTTTCATTTTTTTTCTAGTCTAGAATCGCCGTTTGATGCAAACCGTGTATGGTTTGGGCTTCAGTCCCATGCCAATGGTCCCCTCAAGGGAGGGGAAGGGATAGTTGGGTGGGTTTTCAATCTTGAACTGGTGTAATAGCTGAGAGACAAAGAGGAACAACTCTGCTTTTGCCATCAACTCACCCAGGCACACTCGCCTGCCAGCCGAGAACGGCAGATAGCTTAGAGATGCAGGATTCACTACATTACCATTCTTGTCCAGGAACCTGTCGGGGTCAAACCTGGTGGGGCTCTCCCAGTACTTAGGATCATGGTGTATGGCCCATAAATTGACTATCAATGTGGTGTCCTTAGGAATATTGTATCCGTTTAAGGTGGTATCCACCAGTGCCTTATGGGGGACCCCTAGAGGGGCCGGTGGCCTAAGACGTAGTACCTCGGCCAAGGTCGCTTCCACGTAAGGGAGGTTCTTCTTGTCCGTGAGACTTGGGAGACGCTCACGGCCAATCACTTCGTCAAGCTCGCGATGCATCTTCTCCTGGACCCCGGGGTGGTTGTTCAGGAGAAGCAGCACCCAGAGAATTGTGGAGGTTATTGACTCTGATCCGGCAGCAAACATGTCGGCCATGCTCATGAGCACGTGGTCTTCTGAAATTAGGGAGTTGATCTTATTGTCGTCTTGTTCCTTTTCTTTCATGACTTTGATAAGTGCGTCTGTAAAACCTCTGATTTTGCCTGGCTCGTATGTCTCCAGTTGTTCCTTATACTTCTTAAGAAGGATCCTATCTCTTTCTTGAACTGACTCCTTCAGTCGCCGGATGTTGTATGAGTCGAATGGCAAGTGTTTTAATGCAGGGAATATGTCCACTAAATTTCCAAGACCTAGTGTCTCCGCAAAGGTGTCGTTCAGTTCGACAACGGTGCTAAACTCTGGATCGCAGTCGCTGTATCTTGAACCGAAGGTCAACGCGCAAGTTATGTTGAGAACTCCTAAACTAATACTCTGGCTTGGATTGTGCAGTTTCCCATCATTGAGATCAAACTGCCGAAACACTTCTTCGATCTCTCTGCAAATAATCTTCTCTAGTTTCTCCAATCCAGCACTGCACAGCTTGAGAGCTCCATGTGCAATCTTCTTTTGCAGTTTCCAGGCGGGAGAGAAATTTCCGAAGCTGATTGCGTTCCCGTTATGGGAGTAGATATCACCTGAATGCATACTAGGTCTGCCTGCAAAGTCATTGACGTTTCTTAATAGGGCAGTTTTTGCAGTGGTGATATCACTGACAACAACCGCTCGTTGACTTCCTAAGAAGATCTGAAAGACGTTACCGTATTTTTGGCTGAGTTTGGTCAGATTGTGGAGTGGAACAGTTCCTAAGTTATAGAGGTTTCCAATGATCGGTAGAGCAGCAGGACCAGGAGGATAGTTCATTGTCTTGTTTACCCAGCTCTGAATTGTGCAGTAGAGGACTATAACGGTGATCACGAAAACTAATCCCTCGGTAAACATATTACTGCAAAACGGAACGCGATCAAACCACAATTGAGCAAAAACTGATGATGTTTTTGAGGGCGTCATTTCAAGGACGATCACTTGAGTTATCGTAATATTGATGCTTGTACCCTTACGTATGTAAATTTTATTTGTCAGTTTAGGGTCGCTGTTCTTTTAACCCGGTTTTTTTTTTTTTTTGTCGCTTTTGAGCTATTTTAAGACGATTTGGTCAAGATCAAGGAGTTCGATTTAATTTGTATCCGGTTTTTGCTGACAATTATGTCATTTCAAGATTTATAGTGTCAAGTGTGTGTCCGCTCAATATCAGAATTGCAACTCGATCAATTGTCTCACGGTGGTAATTTGCATAGTAATTACCTCTTGTAAGCGGCGAACCTGCTTAATGACATGCAAACGAGGCAGTCGGGAGATGTTCCTCTTACGGTAACAAGTGGTTAATGGTGAGAAGGACTGTCTTTCCTTTTCGCTATGACTTGGCCAAAGTACTTTGTTACAACCGGTGCGACTCTATATTCAACGCTTTTCATCGGTACTCTTGTGATTTCGATTCAGTGTAAATTTTGTTAATGAGCTTTTCGAAACTTGGAGATCAATCTTCATTTGATCAATATCAGGTCCTGTTAAGCTCAGCTTTTTTTTTTTTTTTTTTTTTTATTCAAGGTTTCTTAAAGGTATTAAATCTTTCCGGCCGACAATGGTAGTTCATAATTTTTCCGGAGTGAGAAATTTTGAAATTCCTGATCACCTTAAGAGAGTGTTTCCGTGATATTTGTCATCCTTTGCATATTTTGGCAGTCTCAGCCGATTTGTTTTCTTGATTTACCAAAACTGATACTATGTAGTGGAGGATCTTTCCCCTCGTTGAAATACTTCTTAGTGGATTTTTAACAGACCTGTAGGCCCTTTGCATTACTGATCACACCATCCTGGAGAGCCTAGTGCGCAACTTATGCAACAGATGTTTATGTTTCATTTGTATATATAAGCTTAAATTGAGACAGAAGCTTTTCCTGTTTCCAATATCCTCTTAAACACAAGCTGTTTGTCTGGTGACATTCATCTATCTGTGAATGTATTGGAGAAATAAAGCAAGGGCTGTCATTGTGATATTGCGGCCCTTGGCCAATACGTTACAAAATCGGGGCTTAATTTGCGAAATTGAATTGTAACCTCGCAAACATTTAAGGGAAAAGTTGCTATTGTTTTCAGTTCTTTGGCCTTTTTGGGTCATTGATGTCATTAAGTAAAGTCGCAAATCGGAAATTTGAAGTGAACAATACAAAAGGCAATTATGATGAGAACTTTTAGGAGAGGTGCTCTCCACTGGAAGGAACTTCCCCTGACACCTTTGACCAAAAAAAAAAAAATACATGAGACTTTAAAAATCACTTTTCTTGCAATTTAAGTGATGGGAAAAACATCTGCTAAATTACATTACGAATTTGAATAGCTCATAGATATCTGTAATGAGGTTTGTTTCAGTTTAAGGGTATCGAAAATTGTCGTAGTACTCTCCTACTTTGTCAGATACCTTTCTATCTTGGAGGGGATATGTTTCTTTTTAATTTTATCCAGTCAAAGATGACAAGCCCATGTGCAAACTTTATTGTTTTCCTTACATTAAAAAACATTTGGATCGAAAGATTAAATTAGAATCTGTGTGCTGCTGATTGATTCAGCGAGTATCTGATGATCGATCGTTAAGTTCTTTTACTTTTTACTGTCATTTTTCTTTCCCTTGTGATATTTTTTTGTGAGCAGCAGCAATCTTAAAGCCGATTCTTTTGACTTATTCAAGTGAACGCTTTTTCGTATAAGATGCATTGATTTCATCTATTTGCTCGATATATTTTGTATTTCGTTGAGGTATACAGACACAAGTAGGTGATTTACTAAGGAGGAAATTCTTGTAACGTAATAATGAATTTTTTTCCTACTTACCTTGACATTATTATTACTATGACACCAAAACGTCGGTTATTCCCGTATTTATTGCTTGTTTATACATTTCAAAGTTTTTTTCATCCTCACTGATATGCATTTTCTAAATATTTTAGAAACACTCTTTAACTTACTTACGTTCAATGCTTTGCGATGATTTAAAACTACATAATTTTATTCAGATCACAATCAAACCTGCAGACCCTCGCTATTGACAGCCGACATAGGGTGTCCGTTTGGTCAATTTGTGTTGTAAACTGCGCTAGAATAACAAGCTTAACTAGTAATTCGGTCAGTTATAGTGTCAACTACTCTTGGCTTTCGCTACATTGTTGTCAAGAGTATTTGGCCTTCTTCGAACCTCCAACATTCGGATTCTGCGTGAGCAAGGCCAATTACGAAGTTCATTGGCCACGCTTCCTGCATACCGCTTTGATTGGCAATGTCGATAGCGTTAGTTTTTTAAACAGAATAATAAATATGGTAAGCTTTGAGCTTGGTAAAGCAATAGAGAAAAATGTCTTTCGTCTCTTTCAAACCACAAGTTCCCGAGATAACAAAACATTCGTTTATGTGCACCATATGGCCCTGTCAATGTTTACTCTAAATTCTTGCTGATGTGATATCAGGGACAGAGAAACTTTAGTTGATTAATAAGATTAGTTCTGATCAATGTTGTCGCAATCCTATTATTCCGAGTTTGCCACAAAAGCACGCATCGTTTACCTGTTATTTTACAGGAAGTGAAATCACCTTGTGAACGTAATTCGTTCACTCATTCAGTGTCTATGCTACTCTTAGGCCCGTCTGCTGATTCACTTGTCTTTTGAGAATAGGGAAAGCGCATGGCTTTCGTACACAGATTCTTTTTTTAATCTCTTTATCGTTATCGTCTACCATTTATCATATTAAATCTCTCTCCTGAGAGAAACGGCCAAACTATTATGATTGCTGCACGTTATAAATTCGCACGTGTCATTAAGCGCAACAACGTCTCGTTAAAATACTACTATTTCAAAAATACATCGGTGAAAACAATAACTGATCATTTATCAAATTATCCAAATGGCCAGCACAAGATCGAGACTATTTTTCAAAACACACTTGACCCAGCCTTATTATCACTTTCCCTTCACGCATGTTTTTTTTTTTTTTTTTTTTTTTTTGGTTAATTTTTTTTTTTTTTTTTTTTTTCAGGGAGGCGTCCATTTCTGGAAAGACTACGGGCTCAGGAGGAGAAAGATGAGGTAATGCAGGCATTAGAGGAGTACCGGAAGCCAAGAGATGCACTGTTAATACTGGTGTCAGACTTTATCCGAATTTGTGCGCCACGGCTTGAGGAGCTGGAGGCAGCTTCACTGCCACCAAGATACACTGTCCCTGAACTACTGGACAGCATCAGTGTTAATGTAAGTTTGAAACTGATCTGTCGCTGGACGATTCTGGTACATTTTTGCATGTACAAGTTACTTATTTTTTTTAACATTTAGAGGCAGTTGATTTAAGTGATTGCGAAAGCAATTTTAATCGCGATTTTATCAAAGATGACAAGACATTTTTTATCTGTTCCACGACGACGTCAGTTACAAGGTCATTTGTCAAGAGCAAACTGTTTCAACTTACAACAACCTAGAGAAGCGCGCTCAATATGATTTCATAGACCGATATCAAAGAAAAGTATATAGATAGAAAGTTATCTGATTCACTGATAAACTTAGATTGAATCAGACTGACAAAATGTTTTCTGTAATACCTCTGTCTTTTTGGAGATTATTGTAAATGACAATGTGTTTACTAAAATCAAATTTCTTTTAGAAAACTTTAATTTGATTATTCCCTTTTGGGTTTTCTCTCGTTTCAGACCCTCGCACAGATTGTCTACTCGTTGCTGAAGTTGGCAGTTTACGACCACGTGACCTTGTCGTGTCTTGGAGTGAAACGGTAAGGTCCTGCCATTGCGAACGTGTATTGTTGTTCGGCAGGTCTGTCCTAAATCTTCGCAATTTGCACTTTTTCAATTGAGATCTGCTGTCCAGGGATGAATTTTAAATCCCACGGAAATTTCGTTGTTTGCTTTTATTTTATTCTTAATTTACTTGGGACATTTCAGGTACATGATGGATGCCTTACCGCTTTTGAAAGGTTCTCCAGAAGCCCTGGAAGCTTCCATGTTGCTCATCCTCAAGAGAGTAGACAAAATGTTCGAGAAGCTAGTCAACAAGCCTGACCTCATGGTGAGAACCGCTCACTCTGAATGATATTTTCATAAGGAGATGCTTCTATTTCACATAATGGTTTTCTTAATTTTGCAGAGGTACATCGACTGGAAATCTCTGGAGGTTTATCTTAAAGGTAAAGTTACTTATAATTACTCTGCTTCAACTTTAGGAGCAGTTGCCGTCGATTCTTTGATTGTTCACCAGCTCATTCGAATGTTATATCTGTCCAGATTTCAAACCAAGATTTCCTAATTAGGGAGGCTGTAACAGTTGGGAACCATGCCGTTAACAATTTGTTTAAATTCCCTCTCCATTACCTTTTACAGGACTTTATTTGACGCTTTGTAAAAGGCCATCGATAGCAAACTCCCCGTATTTGAAGGTAAAATGTGTGACGTACACTTTGTTAGACAATTTCATGATTTTTAACGTACCGGCATTCACTTTTCTCGCCGCGTCTTTTTCTCTTTACTCTATGCCAGAAGTTTTTTTTTTTTTTATTATTTTATTTTTAAAGCACAAGCCTGATTTATATCCCAGTGCATTGCCTTTACCCGCCACAAGTTCACCACTTTGTTATTAAGGCACAGTCTTATAGATGCAAACGATTCTGCCCTTCGCCTCAGTGTTTCACAACGAGTTTGTGCCTCTCGCTTTCGAAAAACAAACTTGTGTATCCCTCCTTTAGACTCTGGTAAACATCTGCACCAGTCTCATTCTCCAAGAACGCGCCACAGCCGCCGTATCCGTCGCCGCCAATCTACCATTCGCGCCAATTTTGTCTCCGCCCACTTTTTTCGCGGACACTGTCATCAAACTAGCGTCGCGTCTGATGCACGTAATGCAAGAGCATTGTTCGTTGAGAGAGCTGTGTGGAAACTCGATTAATTTGGGTGGAGCCAGCAGAACAGAAAAGGTCTTTGTGCGCCTGATATTACCGATATGTATCAGACTAGGGTCCGGACGTTCAGGTAAGACAGTAAAAGAGAGGATTTTTATTTGGTGCCGCCGAATTGCTTCCATTAGAAACAAACAATTTATGAGATATTGGTAATGTGCCATGTGAATAAAGCGTCTCCGTAGGAATTTTAAACGAGCCTACAAATAGAGAGTTGAGGCTTTGGGGTCGAGTATAATATAATATTGAATACAATGAAATCTGAAGTAATACTGTTGTAGAAGTCATTTAGAGCGATAAAAGTCGAGTTCTTGAACTTATACTTAAATTTCGATTTATTCATTCATTCAAACAGGATGTTTGGGAAGGTAAGATTTGGGCTACATTTGACGAGTTACTTGACTTGTGCTTATTTCTCAGATGCTCCAAAGGCGTCACTAGAAGACGTCTCCTATGCACTGAGTTGTTTCCTGTTAACGGTGGCTACGAAGAACCCATCCACCCCCGGGATGGGTCCTGTGCGGCTATCATTTGTCGATGAAGACCTGGAACTTCCACGGTCTCTGACGTTTGCAACGCCTCACGAATCCAAGACATCATCGGAGGAGATTTCAGAAAGTTTGTACTCTGCTGCTTATCTCGGTAAGAAACTGTCTCTCTGAGCATGATTTCTAGAATATAAATTGTTGCTTAGAATTCTTTTAAAAATACGGTAATGTGCAAACTAGTTTTCATGGTTTTAGTACACTATGTAGAGATCGAATCTTAAAGCATGTAGAGAACTTAGAGCGGAACGTCACGTAAGTTTACTTATCCCCGCCTGTTCGAAGGGTGGATAACAGGCGGGCCACTGGATAAATCTCCTCGCTGCAGTACATATTCTTAACACTTATCCGCTGGATATCGATTTATCCATCATCCACCCTTTGAACATTCGGGCCCAGGCCCGATCGTTTCGTTTAGTTTTCAAGACTTTTTTTTTTTTATTTTTTGGAAAATCCTCAACAAGGCTCTTCTTCTCAGAACGTGTAATAATACTTGTAAACTTTGGTCGGAAAACTGAATATGACAGCTCGTCAAAAATCTCGTGAAAGGCTCACAAGAATTAACCTGAATTAGTAAATTAATCCCGCTATTTAAAGGAGAAATGTTATTCGTTTCCTTTCTTTTCCGTGGCTGAATGCAGTATTACTGTGAAACCATGGTTTTTACAAATATTCTATCTAACTTTGAATTTTTAGGACTGAAGGTGCTCATGGTTTGCTGCGAGGATCGTCTGGCGACTGAATGGTACAGGATATATCAGGCTATGGAAACTATTGTGGCGGGGCAGATAAGTAAGAATTCGCATCATATCTGAAACTTTTGATAACAAACAAACTTTGATCCTCCAGATTTTTTAAAAAAAAAAATTAGTCCTTGCGCTCTCCTTAAAGTTCTCTCATTGGATTGCTCTCCACAGAAAAAGATTTCTGGGGTATACCGTATTTCCTCGAATAAGTGCCCGTCCACATATTTAAAATTTTGGCTAATAAGAAGGGCGTTTATAAAGGAAAGAGGCGGCTGGGGCGCCTATTTAAGAAATTATTAAACTGTACTGATTCCGTCGTTAATAAAGTGGCAATAGAAATAGGTTTTTTTTTGTATTTCTGATAATGAAGGATTTAGAAAAAAATTTCATGATAAATAGTAGCGGGAGTTAAAACATGACGTTTCGGCGACTCCATTCCAGCGAGACTGTTTATCTAATTATGTATATTCTTTTGTTTTACTCACAAATGCTCATGATGGTTCCAAGAACATTTAGAAAGAACTATGGTGACCGTGCGTTCTCCATTGCCGGTCCCAAGCTTTGGAAAGATTTACCATATTCCATGAAAACATCTGAATCTGTTGTAATTTTCAAGAAGAACCTTAAAACATACTTGTTCAAAGACGCTTTTTAATTTACGATTTTTTATGATTTAATTGCCATGTTAATTAGTCTATAATTTTGTAATGCGCTACCGAGAACTAGTCGAGCTTACCGCTATATAAATGCTTTTATTATTATTATTGTTATTATTATTATTATTATTATTATTATTATTATTATTACTATTGTTACTCCATCTCATTTTATTGTAATCTAGTTTCACACTTTCCTTTCCTTATCTAACTTCGCTGAACTTACAATAATTTACAACTGATAAGGGTGACGTATCCACGCCGAAACGTCATGTTTCATCTCGCTACTTTTTGATTTTGAAATATTTATAGTCATTTGTATTCCTACCCTTAGAGGAAGTGGAGAAGGCAGGGGAGGGGGGGGGGGGGAGGGGGGCTTAATTCGATGGGGGCGCTTGTTTGATATAGATTGTTGATATTTCTTATTGATATTGCTTTGCTTTCTCTTGGGAGGTCAGGGGAGGGTGCGCAATGGAGTGTGGGCGCTGATTCGAGGAAATACATGATTCACAAGATTACCTTTACGTAATTTAAAGAGATATGGTTTTCTCCACTCGGGAATTTACTTGTAAATTTAGCCACTCGGTGTACCTAGCTTCGCACGACGTGGGCGGTATATTAGCTTCGTGTAACTTGCTGAGCCTGCACGCCGCTTAACGGAAGTCCTTCTTTTTTGTTTTTAGCTAATGTAGGTTTTTGGGACTTCATGAATTTCTGTGTGTCATACCGGACTCCACTCTTCTTGTTGATTTGCCCGCTCATTAGAACAAAGGTATGGTTTGTATGTTTGGTTATTAATGAGAGTTTCATATCCGAGTCCTTATTGATGGTCGTAAATAGAAGTCAGTACGATGTAAATTGGATTTTGTGCTATTTACTTTTTACTGGCCCCATACTCCCGCAGGTTTATCATCACTTGCTCATCTGACTCATCGTCTTTTACATTTATGTGTGTAGGTCTCTCATCTCCGTCCCAAAAACAAAACTGAACGTGTTCTTAAACAGAGAGTGCTGACCAAGATATCACGGCCACCTCTGGTCGTGAGCTCCCGTAATGCTCTCATCACCCGCTTCCTTGAGGAACTGTCCTTCATCAAACAGAAGCGCCCAGCGGCAGGCTTTCAAGATATCGAGGAAGGCGAAGAAGAAGACGTGCAGAAGGAAGAGAAGAAGCCGCTGGTGCTGCAGGCTCCCCCTCTAGGCAGAGAGCGCTCCTCTAGCGCGCCGCAGGAACCAGCAACTGATTCTAAGGACGCGAAACGCCCGCCACCAATTACACGCTCTGTCAGTTTGAAAGCTAAAAAGACTGTCTCATTTTCACCAGCCCCAAGCTTTGATGATGATCGAGGATCTTCGGCTTCATCTCTTGGCGATGTTCGCAGCGGGAAAGAAAAGAGGAAAAAGTGGCTTCTACGTAAACAGGAAACAGTTGAAGAGCAAGACAGTCACAATGACAAGGATCTCGTGGATACTAAGACAGGCCAGGACCCTTTTGCACACCAACGGGGTGCCACAGTAAGGCCTGGAAAAGTGTCCACAGGAAGAGGGCCCCGAAGGCGCTTTGAAAAATTGCGGGCTGTGACATCAGAAAGGAAAACATCAAACCCGTCAGCTGAGGTGGAGACTAAAATCGAGAGCCCGACCAGCGGAATTGTGGAGAGTCAAGGCGAGAGATTTGAAATGAAGTTTTTCGAGACAGATATTTTGGTAACTGACCCCAACATAGGGGAAGCCCCAGGAAGCAAAGGCTTACGTGCCTCGCTCACGCCCCCAATTGCGAAACCCGAATCTGTGACTATTTCGCTGTCTCCTGACAGTTCACCTTCCAGACGGTCGCCGGCCAGTGAAATGGAGGATACATATCCAGACATCTTGGAGTCCTTAAAGCCATTGCCTCCCATTCCCCCTGTAAAATTCACCTCACAATCGGA
Source organism: Stylophora pistillata (assembly GCF_964205215.1). NCBI lineage: Eukaryota > Metazoa > Cnidaria > Anthozoa > Scleractinia > Pocilloporidae > Stylophora > Stylophora pistillata. Next base: position 9,758,645 of record NC_142525.1, read on the forward strand.
TGTGAAGCACGACTCCGAGAACGCAAGGAATGGAACGATTGCGCCCGAAAGCAACCTTGCAGCTGATTACGACGTAGAGCGTGCGCAGCGGCTGAACAAGAATCGTTGGTGGCACAAAGTTTCTTCCAATGTTGAAATAATCTCCACTGATGAAGACAGTCAACGTTTACAAAGATATGAAATATCGCTATCAGAAGCATCGGAAGTGCAAAGAGAGACGAACGTGTAACTAGTTATTAAATGTAAAAATAACAGGCCATCCTCGATTTCCTTGTTGTTGAATGTAACTTAAAGTGCACCTAAACCCAAAAAATTTTTTTCGCTTAACGAAGTAAGCTTACTTTTTTGAGTATTTCTGCGCAAAAATTTTTTTACTTGCTCAAATTTTCAATTTTCTGTGCCCAGTCAAAATACGGAAAATCGGCCGCCATCTTGCCCCACGACCGAGTTTAAAGAGGAATGGCTCTAGTGGGTAATGTGACGTTAAATCGAGAACACGAAAGTCTGCATTTCACACATTTTCACTTGTTTGGGAAGGTTGTAGTCGATAATTGTCCGAAAATATGCCGACTAAGTGTGTTGTAGAAGGATGTAGCAACGTGCGAAATTTGCAAGAGGGTATCGCGCTTCATACATTCTTCATACAACACACCTAGTCGGCATATTTCGAATAATATCGACGACAATCTTCCCAAACAAGTGAAAATGTGTGAGATGCAGACTTTCGTGTTCTCGATTTGACGTCACATTACCCGCTAGAGCCATTCTTCTTTAAACTCGGTCGTGGGGCAAGATGGCGGCCGATTTTCCTTATTTTGACTGGGCATAGAAAATTAAAGATTTGAGCAAATTAAAAAATTTTTGCACAGAAATACTCCAAAAGATAAGCTTATTTCGTTAAGCGAAAAAAATTTTGGGTTTAGGTGCACTTTAATCTGGGAGGTGGTGTTAAATGAACTTATTATTCCATTAGTACGCTATTTCACCATGTTTGGGCAGAGGAACACGCAAAATATGCCACGTTATTATTCTGTAGGACAGGAAAAATAAACGGACAGAAAGCGAACCAATAAAATACCAGCACTGAAATAACCAAATCTTTGTTTTTCCTTTTGTAGGCATAACTTTTTTGGCAACCAACTTTTGAGCCAATCATATTTTTAATTATCCTAAAAAACACTTAGATTGTTTCGTTTGTGTTGTTTTCGTCTCTCGATTGGTACGTTGCTCAAATAAGGCCAGAGGAATTATTGCGTAGGTTTGCTTATTCAAAATACCGAGCAACTCGCAAAATATCCGTGCGTGATGTATGTTGAACCATCGAATAAGGTAAGTATACTGAAGATACAGGAGCTTTTCCGTACCACTCAAACACATGACCGAATTTGAATGCAAGGTACAAAAGATATTTCGTTACTTTAAATGTCGTCTGCGAACAGTTGGTTGACTGTTTTGTTCTTCCTTTGTGAGAACCAGGAAGCAGTTTGGAAATTACATCCAGGCAAGTCCAAGCTAACTTTTAAAGGGTATCCACTCGATACTTAATTTGAATGTCTTACAGAACCATTCTATATTTTTCCTTTTCATCAATAGTTCATCACTGTGATCGTTTCATCAAAAGAAAGAAAGTTTTCTAGGTATTGTAAGTAACATTAATCTTATGTACACAGGAAAGAGATTAATGATTATAACAAGTTCAAGGTACCGCGGCCTTCTTTGTGGCTAGCGGCGACCACTTTCCTCTTGGGCTGCCGCCCCTTGAGGTTGATATCTTTCCCGCGTCCAAAGAACAAATTCCTGAAAAACGATCACGCCATTGCCGTTGGAGTCCATTTTATCGAAGAGCTCTCGTATATGGACGTCATGCATTGGTGCGTTCAGTTTTTTCATTCCCACAACGAAATCCTCTTTACTGAGCTTGAGACCATCGCGGTCTTTCGACAAAATTTTGAACAGGTCGATCAAACGAAGCCCTTTCGTACGTACGAAGGCTAAGTACACGTCCAGGATCTCGGGTCGCTTGGTTTGATCTGAGAGTCGCTCTCCTGTTATACTGATATCCCAGGAACAGGTGAACAGTGGCGTTCTCTCAAGGAGAACTTCGAGTTCACGTGCACACTCCTTATCAAACACGATATCATCGAGTTGTAGTTCTTTCAAAGCGCTGGATGGGTTCTTTTGAATAGCCCTCAACAGAACGCGAGCGCCGTAACTTTGGAAAGGATTTCGTCCAGTTTTCAGAACCTCCAAGCTTTTGTTTGTCTTCAAAAATTTGGCTATGGCCGCAACACCTTTGTTAGTAATGCAGTTACTTCCAATATCCAGGACCTTGAGCGTCTGGTTACACGACAGTGCCTCTTGTATAGCAGCAGTGCTATCGTCTAGAAGACCATTCCAAGCAATGTTCACTTCCCTAAGGCGAGTATTGCACTTCAAACCCTCAGCCAAAGCTCGGGCCCCTTTTACGCGAATGCTATTCCAACTCACGTCCAATGTATCAAGAACCGCATTGACTTTGATGGCTGAACCCAGAAAGGTGGCTCCTTTATCACCAATGTCGTTGTATGATAAATTCAAGTAGGTCAAAGGTGCATCTAATCTTAAAGAATTGCAAAACACGCCAATCCTTTTCCCTTGCAAGTTGCACTTGCTGACGTTGAGTTCTTTCAGTGTGTTGTTCTGAAGGAGCATGTCTCCAAGCTCGTCAGCAGCTCCCTGGCCGATGTGATTTCCAGACAAATCGACTTTGGTGATAAAAGGGTTTCTCTTCAACATTCTTGCGATGTAGATCATTCCCTTGTCGCCGATACCGTTGTCATGGAGATTTAAAGTTCTTACATTTAAACATCCTTCTAATGCTGCACTTACAGCTCGTGTGCCGGAATCTCCAACGCCATAATAGTTTAATTCGATGTCATTCGCCCCACACTGCTTTAGAAATTTAGACACGGGCACAATGTTATTACTCTTGCAGGCATCAAGATAAACTTCCCGTGTTGAACGTGAGAGGCTGGCGAAGTCCTTCTCTTCGTTTTCTCCGTCAGGACTTTCGTCTTCCAAGTCTGTGTCGAAAAACTCGTCTTCTTCCATAGTTGCAAGCAAATGCTTCGAGGTTTAGTTCATAGAAAGGTTATGGGATTTTGTCTATTATTACAGGGCTCCTTTGGCACGATCATTCCTCTGTAAGCTTAGTATTTGATTCGTCCACTTAAAACAATGATCACTGAATTCACTCCTCAACAGTCTAGTCTTCTTAAGGGTGTTTTTTACAAATATTTTGTTCTGCACACTAACCTTGGCTTTGTTGTTTTCCTGCTTCCATGCTGAGAAAAAGGTATAGATTCTACCCTTGAGACAACAAATGTATTTTAGATACTTTGCAACATGTAGGTTTTCCTCGAAAAGGCCCCAGCACTAGAAATCCAGTCAAATATATATTATCAGTCTCCTTTGGTTCTGTTTTTAATCTAGCTAGTCAACTGTGCAACATAGGTTTACTAAGAGACGTTGACAAATTACTTAGTCACAGGGCTTCTAGTAGCAGAGTTTATTATGAAAGTGTCCGTAGACTTCGATTGGAAAAACACCATGTTAATTGAAAACAAATTAGCCTGAGGCTTGCTGAGTTACTCACCACTGAAAAACAAAATACTTGTCAGAGACTTCTTTCAATTATTGGATTAAGGACTATGTGTTCAATGATTATACAGACATAGAAAAAATTACTTTAGACTTGCAGCATTTCTCTACGTGGGATCTTTTTTAGACAAAAGGTTTTAAGCAATGCTGTTAAATAATTCACTTTGTCTCAGTTTCTAAGATAATGAGAGGTGAATACAACTGTGTTCAAAATAGAATACACAAGCAAAAAAAAAATCCTTGTGATAAAAAAACAAGGTTTCCGGAACTTTCCTTGCGTAAAATATCCTACAATATTGGAATTTATCATTACATAGGAAACCTTTTTCAAATGTAGAACAATTTGTTTTACAACTGAGAATCTGATAAGTAAGTTACAAACTCATTTCATTTCAGTCTCGAAAAAGATACGTTTGTATTATTTGGGCCACAGTGGTTAAAGAAAAGTTTAATGACTCAAATTTCTGTTTACATAAAACTTCAAAACCTGATAATGTTTCGAATTTCGAACATATTTATTCATGTGGTCAGTGGAATGCTTAGGAAAAGAGGCATTTTGAACCAAAGAAAAAATTTTTATGTAGAGATTTCATTCTTAAAGATATCTTTCGAAAACTTTCATTATTTTTGTTTTATCTAGTTTCAACAATTCGCTGCCAATTTTTTGTTACTCTGCTCTGACTGTTCCACTGAAACAATGTAAGAAGGCAGTAAGAAAATTCATTTTCTTTTCCGACATTTCCGGCTAAAAATTTTGGCAGTGAAGAGCTTCTGCAAAGATAAAATTTTAGTTTCCATTGTTTTTTTTCTGTTGTTTCATAGCCACAAACTCTTGAAACCTAACTACGCCATCCTCATCTACATCGAGAATGTCAAACAACTCATCGAGTTGCACTCTCTTAAGATGAACGCCAAGCTTTTCAAGGCCTTCCACAAACCTCTCTCTATCTACAGTCATTCGAAGCGCGCTGAAATCGTTCCTGGTGATAATCCTGAAGAGATCGATCAGCCTCCAACCTCGTTTGCTAACACAAAAAGACAAAAACTTCTGCACCACAAGGGGAGTCTTAGGAACGTTTTTCCTGAGGGATGCTGGCATTTCAACCACAGTGCCTCCACCTTTAACGACCGTCCCCCATTGACAGGTAAACCCCGGTCGCTCATGGATCAGTGACTGAAGTTCTTGGACGCATTTCTGGTCCAGTGTGGTGTCTTCCATGTCTAAGTGCATCAACGCACTTGAAGTGTTGTTACGAATTTCTTTTAGGAGTTTCTGAACACCATAATCATGGAACAGATTTCTTCCAATTTTCAGCGTTTGAAGGCTTTTATTGAAAGACAGACCCTCAGATATTGCCTCGGCACCTATCTCGTTAAACCCACAGTTACTAATGTCTATAATAAGCAACGACCTGTTGACGGCGAGAACCTCACCAATTTCAGTTGCTCCTTCGTTAGAAATGGTGTTACGAGAGATATCAAGTTGCTGCAAGACTGTGTTCGTTTTGAGCCCTTTCGCTATAGCGGCAACACCTCGTAGGTGAATCGCATTCCAGCTGAGGTCCAAAATCTCAAGCGTGCTGTTAGAAATCAAGAACGACCCCAGCAAGATAGCGCCCTCGTCTCTCAGTTCGTTGCCGCTCAGATTCAGAATTCTGAGGCGAATGCTATCAGCTTGGAGAAGTTTTGGAATATCTCTTTCTTGCAAGCCGCAGCTTCCCAATGCTAGACTGACGAGACTATCATTTTCATTCAACATTTCACCAAAAAACTCGATGCCTCTGGGTCCGATTCGATTTTGCGATACATCAAGCTGTGTGATAAAGCAATTGTCCTTAAGCATCAGTGCCAAAGCTTCAGCTCCGATAGTGGATATACTGTTGTCAGCAAGGTTTACTTTCTTTACTGTTATGTTTCGTGCCAGCGCCGATGAAAATGCAATAACACCCTTATCTCCGATACCATAGTGCTGCAGATCCACTGATTCGGAACAGAGCTCCCTTAAAAATCTCGAAACTGGTGCAATTTCCAATTTTTGGCACGTTTGGAAGTAAATTTCCTCTTGTGTTTTATAGAAATCTTTTTCCTCCGCAAAGTTCTCCTCAAGGTCTGTGTCGTATTCCTCGCTATCGCTTTCGTTTGTATCCTTGCTTATCAAGTGTTTTTCGGTGTTTTTGTTTTCTGTTTCTTCTTCCGCTTCATTAAAATCCATTCCTCTTCTTGCAATGGAGAGAGCTGTCTTTGTTTCGCGTGTGATATTTCATAGGAAAGATAAAATAACAATTTTGATTTTACAGTAATCGCCCCTTACAAATTTTATAAATTTCACAGTGCTGTCGCAAGAATTTTTTGCTTTTCGTGAAATAGCAATATGTTATACATAACACATAAATAATTAAAACTCCCATCATCATAGTTCGCTAATTACTCGCAATTAAGTGTTTTGTAAGAAATTTATTACTTTGAAAGACTGATAACGGACAACATTCCATCCTCCGTTCGCTTAGTTTGTCATCAGCGTTAAATTCAAATAATTTAGTCAATATAGAAGTGTGGAGCGAAAAATCTCGTTGATTTATCTCTCAAGACGAAGCCAGCGCCAAGGGTCTTTGTCACAGCGTGATCATCTTGGACAATTTAACCTCAATTTCTTTTCATATTCTATTTTGCGATCTGAGTTAATCTCCTTCACATGATATATTTTTAAAACATTATCTTTTCCCCCCTTTGCCGATTCGTTTCCTTTGCTGCTTGTACATCCCAGCAAAATTTATATTCTTTATAACGTACGTGGCAATTTCGTGAAAAACAAATTCAACAGCGCGATCGCGCCTGATATTCCCGTGTTTTTTGCCGCTGCAAAACCCTCAAAAATTGAATTTTTAACTGATGTCATATTTCGTTACATTTCAGTAGAGGCTCTCATTAATTAGTTTCATACTTTGTGTTATTTTTTTCTCATGATACATCTGTTATCCAAAGAATAATTCTGAGAAAAGCGGACCAAGGATCTGTTTCTCGTAATCCCGGCAACTTAAATGGCCCGAAGCCGTATTTGAAAATCAAAAATTAAAGTATAAAGTACAGTACGAGGCTTTGAGAAACATGACCCAGTTTTTTTTATTTTTTTTTTTATTTTTTTTTTCTGGATGGGGGCGAGTTTGGCGGGTGTGGAGTTGGGTAAGAAAAGTGGTATTTTCCACTTAATATCACATTACAGGAAGTAGACGTTGTCATTAAAGTATCTTTGTGATTAAAATTGTAGGGAAAAGGTCAGCAAAAGATCACGATCAGTGAATTAATGGAACTGGAAAAAAATCTAGATCTCTTGGATACCATGACCTCTTCGCTCTGACGCTTCTTCGCTCCGGCGAAGGGCTAACGCTCGAAACGTCAGCTTTTGTAATCGTTACGGTGGCCAATTTACCATTTCAACTTTGTGCAGTAAATGGCTTGAACCCGGGGGTAACATGTGAAGGTGTAGTCTGATCGTCCGGGTGAGTGTAGTCCTGAGAAGGACTGTTGTCGGTGGTAGCGACTGACGTTTCGACAACCTGTGCGGAAGTCATCATCAGAGTCAAGTGAATGATTGTTGTCAGTAGAATGTTCTTATTCCAGTTCGTGTAAAATGATCGGTTGGTTTTGCCGTAATGTTATTGGCTGTAAGATTCAAGTGACGTAAGTCGGTCGTGATTGGTCTGTTTGGATCTGTCGGTAAAGTTAGGTCGTTCTTTTTCGGTCGTTTGTGATGTTTATGTCGTGAATGAGTCGTTTGTATGGAGCGGGTAGTTGTTGACATCTGTTTAGGGGAGTCTGTTCTAAGTTAGTAAACCAGCTTTCCAGAGTCAGTCGTTGAAAATAGTCAGTGCTGTAGGTTAGGCACTGACTATTTTCAACGGCCTACAGCATTGACTATTTTCAACGACTGACTCTGGAAAGCTGGTTTACTAACTTACAACAGACTCCCCTAAACAAATGTCAACAACTACCCGCTCCATACAAACGACTCATTCACGACATAAACATCACAAACGACCGAAAAAGAACGACCTAACTTTACCGACAGATCCAAACAGACCAATCACGACCGACTTACGTCACTTGAGTCTTACAGCCAATAACATCACGGCAAAACCAACCGATCATTTTACACGAACTGGAATAAGAACAAAGGCTGATAGTTTCGAAAGAAACTGTTTGGGGCTGCGTCGGTGGGAGTAACGAAATAATTTGGATATATCAACAAAGTTGAAATGGTAAATTGGCCACCGTAATGATTACAAAAGCTGACGTTTCGAGCGTTAGCCCTTCGTCGGAGCGACCATTTCAACTTTGTTGATATATCCAAATTATTGGAATAAGAACATCCGACTGACAACAATCATTCACTTGACTCTGATGATGACTTCCGCACAGGTTGTCGAAACGTCAGTCACTACCACCGACAACAGTCCTTCTCAGGACTACACTCACCCGGACGATCAGACTACACCATCACATTTCAACTTTGTTGATATATCCAAATTATTTCGTTACTCCCACCGACGCAGCCCCAAACAGTTTCTTTAGAAACTATCAGCCTTTATTCATTTGTACTATGACTTCTGATTTGTATTTAATGGATCTATATGATTACTGCGGTAGAAACATTTGAATTTGAGAGTTAGGCCACAAAGTGAAAAAAAAAAACAGTTTGACGATGAGCTTAGCACGCTCATCGTCAACTGTAATTTTACTCCCCATGCTCACGTGTGTGACGTAGCGCAGTGGGTTGGATGGCAGAAAGTTTCAGCTCTTTAGAATTATGCTTATACTGCCTGTGTACGTTTCATGAGTAGCTGGGTTAACAGAAACTTAGGAAAGACCAGGCCAAGGTTTTTCAGAGGGTGGATTGCACCAACCACTGCATAAATCTCTATCCGTTTGATAGCGCATCACGTTTTGTTAACACCTATCCGCAGGATAGCAATTTATCCATTCCATAGAGTTATCTGCCCTTTTAACAACTGAGCCCAGGAAGTATAATTCGAATAGTCCCTCTCCGTTGAGCGAGCGAGGAAACAAAACAAAACAAAGCGAAGGAAGATATACTGAGTCACTTGAAAATGAGAAGGGAGATATCCTTATCGCACGCAAGTCTCGTAACAACGATGAGACCCCGGGAACGAGGTTGAGAAAGTCGGACAATTTTTAGACTTTTTCACAACGTGAGATGCGTACAAAACAACAACAACAACTGAAAACACTTCCACTCCTAGTCCGGTCCCAAGCAAGTGTGGTTACTTTATTAGCCGGACAACTAGCCACAAGTACTGATAGTGTTTGGTCCACCTCAGCAACGACACTTTACAATTCTCCTGAAACACGAACACGAACCCTAAAATATTGATCACCTGCTACAAAAATAGTTGCTATTGAATTACAATGGTGGAATGGACTATTCGCAAAGAAAATAAAACGATAGTTCAGTTTCTTATCAAAATATTTCTTACACGTGATGACTGGGTGGCGAGTATGCAAATTTGCCAGGTTAACTAAAAACAATTTTCTCTCAAACAATATGAAAGTATCCTCCAAATGTTTTGACAACAAAACCTATTATTTCCCGCTAGAAGTCACGAATGCACGCATTCCTCGAATGTACCAAATCCAAGCATTAGATTTTATAGTTCTTTGTCCGTTTTCTTATTTTTCTACCAGCCAGGAAATTGCAAAGCCTTCCGAAACTACGACAAAGAAGTATTTTGAAGAACATAAACCTTTTGTTGTGAAAAACCGTAGGCATTCTCTTTCCCTGACTCGTTCAAAGTGACTAATGTGAAAGTCTTGCGATTTGAAAATTCCCCGGCACAAATGGAACCCAAACATTCAAATGTATAATAACTGGAAACGAACACAAGCAACATTTCCATTTCAATTTTCCGCAAAACCCAGTTTTGGATCATATTACGTCATACAGTCCCCACTATCATTAAGCAATAATCGTCCACAGTAGTCCTGATTGAACCGTGCAAATGACGATGGCAACTGCAAAACTTCACACGATCCAACATGGTTGTGCAAGCAAAATTACAATAGGACTTATGCGCGATGACGTCAAAACAATTTCTCGCTGGAGATTACAATTTTGGTCCTCTTCGAACAACGTTAACAGAGTTTAACCATTTTTAACACATTGAGCAAAGCTCCATTTCGTTGACTCAATTCAAAAAGGGAACAATTAAGAAAAAGATGGTGTTCTGTCAATTCACCTGGCCCAGTGAATCCAGTGGTTCGGCCACTCTTGTGCAGCTTCCCTTCGGCCTCCAGTCCTAACTTAACTTCACCACTTAGCTTGAGATTTGTATGAATGATTTCAGCTCTTGGCTTCATTCGTAACGTAGCTACCTCGTCTTCGGTCAACAAAGTAACTGCAGCATCTATGTAATGTGGTTGATCGGTCCAGGTCACATCACCAGAGACATCAGCTGTCCTATGACCCTCGGTAATGCATTGTAACCGTATTCAAATTTGTTTTCATGCTCTTTTATTTTCTTTAGATCTTCCAAATCTGTTTCGTTCTAATCGTCACTGTGCTTTTCTTTCAGTTCTTTTAGCTTTTGAAAACGGTCACTGCTCTGTTTGGTCGTCGACGGTAAGTAGACTTACCGGGATGTCTGTGTCGACGATGTCCCATAACAGCAATCCATACTACTGTAAATGGTATCGTGCTCTGTGTTATCGTGTAATATTCTGCTCATGTTAATAACTTTCATCACGCGTACGAATGCAACCCCAGAATACAAGTATAACTTTTGGAATGATCATCCTCCTATCACACTCACCTGTGTTATCTTTATCCTGTTCCAGCCTTATTCGCTCATAGACTCCTTGCTGTCAGCTTTTCTTTTAACACTAACGGAGACGCTAGGGCGGTGAGGAAAGTCGAGGTGGAAAGGGTTTCCGAATAGCATAGCAGAGCACCCTGGGCCAGATCACGCGAGAAACACGCTTTTTCTGTCTCATATTTCTCCCACGCCTTGCCGTGGGAGAAATATGAGTGGGGCGAGGAGGCAAACGGATAATAATTCTGCCCGGGTTTTGGATTCAGAGTGGAATATCATTGGATTTGCGGATCCTGCAATTGCAGTGGTTTGCGGTTTTCATGGAGTCTTTGCGACATTTTGACATTGAGGTGATGAACATCAAAGGACGACGCAAAGCTCCTTACTTGTCCCTACTTGGAGAACGTCTAGTAGCATGCAGTTAGGGTCTATATCGACTGATTAAATGAACATTCCAGCATCAACATTCTTTGATTTTACATTTGAAGGCAAAAAACTTATAATTGGCTTGGAAATACGGCTTGATGAGGAATATCAGGCCTTCGACTTTTATCAACTTTGTATATTCTTACTTAATTATAATGGATTAAACATTATGCCTGATGCCAAAATTGTACCTGCCAGGATCCCATGCCGGAAAAGTACTTCAGATCCTAGGCTGTCTGGTTTTTAACAATAAATATTTTTTTATTCCATCACGGGGGGCCAAAGGTTTTCTTCCCGGGTAATAAGCACCTAATGGGAGGGGGTTGGGGATATATTGAGATAGAAGGATTCTCATTTTTTTTTTTTAATTCCCAACAGGAGATCGGCTACTATCCCAAGATTGATTTTGTTTTTTTTTTGTTTGTTTGTGAAAAGCCCACACAGCTTTTTTTAAGCGATTATGGGATTTACTAAGGGATGTTTTTGTTTTTCTCTGCTTTGGACCCAAGCCCACGCCCAAGCCAAAACCCTCCCCCCACCCCTACCCCCTTACCTGAGTCTAGTCAAAGACTACTTTAGTATGGGGGGGTCTGGATTGAGTTTATTTCCCGTCAAACATTGCTGAATAAGAAAAACAAACATGGCGACAGTTTGAAGGTTTCGCGGAGGGTTTATCTTTTAACGCTTTCCTTTCTGGTACGTTCTCAATGATGTTCTCAGATCACAGACTCCACAGAGCAAAAATAGCAATTTTCAAGCTCTTTTGGAAGTATCTTATTGTCAAGAAATGCCGCTTTTTATGGACGATTTGCTTACTTCTAACTTCCCTTTATTTAGAGCGAGTCGGAAATAGTTGACTTCTTGGAGGGTTGCTCCTCAAATTGACGATCATGGATTACGCTATATTTGAAACAGACTGGAGGTGATGGCTAGCCTCGAATATCGAACATTGCTGACATTGCTGGAAGTAAGTGGACAAACAGCTTTTGATCATGAATTATTTTTATGTTAGAAGTACAGCTTAATCTCTACTGAACATGTTTCGAGTCGGAGATAGGGAATAATCTGACTCGTATTTGTTGTATTTTGGATTTTTGTGGAAATCCCATACATTTCCTTACATAACTTCGCCGCCATTAACTTCTCAATACGCACGCGCGTCCGGCATCTTGACCCAAATTTCTGGCAATGCGCAACTAACAAATACGGGGAAATCTGTTGTCGAGAAACCAGGAGTTAGAGAAAGACATGTTAACTTTAACAGCAACTCTTGATTGCTATATGCAAAGATACATCAAAATTTGGAAATTCAAAATTTTTCTTTCAGTCTCGTTCAGTGCATAACCTCCTTAAAATGAAAAACACGGTATCATGCTAATGTATGATACCGTTGCTACCATATTTATCAAAGGACAACTGTTCTTGAAATATGGTCGCTGCTGTCAGAGCAGGGCAGAACTCCTTTTGAGGCACATACAAAAAGCAATATCGGCAAACACTGATGAGGCCCAGAAGGCCGAAACAATACTAACTCAGACGTGCGATTTTGAGCTGTAAGGATACGTAAGTGTTTTTTTTTCACTCGAATTACTTGCTTCTAGTTTTGCCCCGTGGGGCTTTTTCTCATTTATTGTTTGGTGGAAAGCTTGAGGAATCATGGAATTTAGCGAACATGATGGAGGAATTATGGATTCTGGCGAACATGATGATGGAAATTTTGAAGATGTCTCGACCGTTGCTGGTGATAATGTCCCTTCGGAAAGTCTACATGCTGTTAATGGAGCAAGATTCTTACGCTTCACGCGCCGCTCGTACGTCTGGAATAGGGAATATTCCGGTTAATGATATGGTACAGCAAGTTTGGGAGAACGAAAACCGTATACCCCAACGACCTAAGACGGCTTTTTTTACGCCGCACATGCAAACCTCTGCTCGCTCCGTTTTCGACGCCTTGGCTCTTTTGAACATCGAGCCGACGGAGATTCAATGTTTGCAGCGAAAAATGAATGGGGAAGTCGTGGTTACTTTCAAGTCCAAAGAAGCGAAGGATAAATTTCTTGGGTTAAATTCTTTGTTAATCGATAACCAGCATTACGCAATTCAAGAAATTGACAAGCCTTTAACATTTTTAACAGTTTATAACGCGCCCTTCGAATTGTCGGATTTAGCTATCATCAAATGGCTGTCACCATTCTGTGAGGTTTTGCATTATCGGAGAGGAAAGCATTCTTATGCACCAAACGTATGCAACGGCCTGAGACATTATTGGGTTCGGGTTATCAAGTTTTTTTTCGTTTCGGGAAAATGCAAATCTATGTAAAGCACAACAATCAAGTTCCAACTTGTTGGAGGTGTAATTTCCCGGGACATTATAATAACACGTGTAACAAGAAGGTTTTTTTCAATTGTGAAAAAACAGGACATAAGGCACGACAGCGCCCACACCCAATGCTTTGTTGCATATGCAAGGACGGTCATCTAGGTGCTAATTGCGACTATTCTTGGGTTTTACCGACGGTGCATGGCGCCCCTACGGACGAGTTCGAAATCGTAAACATAGAAGATGAACCACAACACTCTCCCTCTACTGACGTAAATATTGAAGACGACCAACAGGATTCCTCGTCCATTGATGAAAATCTTCCGCTGGCCTCCGTTTTTCCGCCGCCTGCACAGTCTGCTGAGCAACCTATTCATCCCTCGCCTGAACAACCTGTTTCTGATTTAACCGCTCAACCGCTACCTGAACAGTCCAAAGAATTTAACCAGCCTGATCCTGATCCTTTGTCCGAACAGTCTGCCCAACCTTCTAAACCGTCTACATCCAGTTCACAGTCTAAACAACCTGTCTAACCTTCTCAAACGTCTGATTGTACATCTTCACCCCTTGGCCAATCTTCTGAACCTAATAATCCCACGGACTCCGGCGCCACTTATTACTTCACAAGGTCTCATTGCTTCAATCAAGTCTGTCATCAAATCACCTCCCCGCCGAACACCTGCTAAGCTATCTGATGAATCATCTCTTGCCTGTTTTCGAAAACCTACCACGCCAACACTCGTTTCTCGTTCTTCAATCCCTGTGCCCACTGCGTCACACACTCCCCCATTGGTCACTGCTGATGACCCCGAAGAAGATATGGAAACCACCCATGAATTGAAAAGAACATCTTCTGAACTCTCGACCCCTACCTCAGAGAGGAAAAAGGGAAGAAACGGGTCAAGAAAATCCAAGTAAGCCTTTGTAACGTTTAAGTCCTCTAATGTCTTTTTTTTTTAAGTGAGTCTTTCTTCCCAAACATCTTTCAAATTGTGAACTATCAATGCGAAGGGCATGGGGAATCCCCTCACCCACAACTATTTATTTGATTTAATTGAAAAGATGTCTTGTGATTTTTGCTTTGTACAAGAGACGTTTATTAGTTCTGAGTCTCTGATCAAGGTCGTGTCCCATCGATGGCCGGGACCTAGTTTCTGGTCCCCTGCCATCGGCCGACATGGCGGAGTGGCAACTTTGATTTCCCCTAGAATCTCAGATGAAGTCTTATGACACGCACGGTCGTATAGTCAGTATCCTGATCAGGACCAACGACGTCGATCTGAACTTAATAAATATTTACGCTCCCAACAATCCATCTGAAGGAAAATTTTTTTTCGACTCTCTCTACATGACTTTTTTATTCCGTCCTCGGTGACTATCATTGGCGGGGATTTTAACTGTTATGATAACGCTCTAGACAAATTTGGGGGCAACGTCTCTATTCATAAAGATTACGAGTCACTGAAAAGTGTTTTCACTCTTATTGATGTATGGCGTAAATTGCACCCTAATCAAAGGCAATTTACGTGGTTCAATTCCACCTCAACAATTGCCAGCAGACTCCATAAATTTCTCATCTCTAAGGATTTGCTCTCCCCTGAGAAGAAGTGTGATTTCTTTCCTTGTTCATTTTCTGATCACGACGTTGTCTCCCTTGTTTTTTACTTTCCTAGTAGCATAAAACGCGGTCCCTGGTCTTTGGACTTTTGACAACTCCCTTTTGAAAGGCAAAGATTTCTGCATTGCTATAGAAAAATTAATTGATGATCACATACGTTTCTTACGTGCTTCGTTTGCATCCAGGATTGGTGGGAGTTTCTAAAACGATCCGTTAAGGAAGAAGCGATCTCCTATTCCCGTAAGAAATGGAGACGGTTACATAGAGATGAAGTTTTCTTAACCAATAAATTAATTTTACTTCGGCAACGTCTAGTTAATGGTGACACAACCGTCTCCGATTCTATATCCGATACGGAAAGTCGCCTGAAAGCTCTCCGTACCAAAAAAGCAGAAGGAATTATGATTCGTAGTCGTGCCATATGGTTTGAAGAGGGCTAACGTCCCAGCCGATATTCTTTTAATTTACAGCGAAGTAAACTGCAAAGATCGCACATCTCTTCAGTGTACGATTGAGACGGCAATGAGGTCTTCTCTCAAGAGGAAATTGGGAAAGCGCACGTAGATTTTTACTCTCGACTTTTTTCCGAAGAGCCGGTAGATGTCGCGATGCAAACCGGTCTTTTATCTTCCTTGTCTCGTCAAGTCATGTCCGATCAGGCATCCTCTTGCGAAGGTGACTTGACGCTCGAGGAAATTACTGTCGCTCTGAATAAAATAAACACAAACAAAGCTCCCGGCCTTGATGGCCTTTAGGTCGAGTTTTACTCAAAGTTCTGGGACCGTTTGGGTCCATATCTGTGCCAGGTATTCAATGCATGCTCTCAAGCTGAAGAGATGTGCGAGTCTATGAAAACTAGTAATACTCGAGTCATTTTCAAGACAGGGGATCGCAAAGATCTTAAAAGTTGGAGACCAATTTCCTTACTAAATGTCGATTATAAGATGTGTTCTAAGTCTCTTTCTCTCCGTCTCTGTAAAGTTTTACAGTCCATCGTTGATCCAGATCAAACCTGTTCTGTGCCCGGTCGGAAAATTACGTCAAACCTACACCTATTGCGGGATATTTTAGACTATATTGAGTGCACTAACGAAACTGGCATCCTACTTAGCCTCGATCAAGAGAAAGCCTTCGATCGAGTTAATCGCACCTTTTTATTCAATCTTTTAAACCGTTTTGGTTTTGGTTCATCATTCTGCCACTGGGTTAGCACACTATATAATGGTGCTAACATGCAAGTCATCGTTAATGAATGGTTAACTGAAGCATTACCTTTGTCTCGCGGAGTGAGGCAGGGAGATTCCCTGTCCCCTTTGTTGTATATTTTATGTGTTGAAACTCCCGCCTGTAAAATCCAAAACAATCCTGCCATAGAAGGCTTTCTCTTACTCGGCGCACGCGGAATAAGATATAAAGTTGGGTTATATGCTGATGATACGACCAGTATTGTTAAATCTACCCGCTCGTTGGCATCTGTCTTTGATACCATTAATATTTATGAACGCGGTTCTGAAGCGCGCCTAAATGTCGCCAAAACAGAGGCCATGTGGTTGAGTGCGTGGCGTACACGGAGCGATCACCCATATGGCCTCAGGTGGTTGAGCAAAATGAAAATCTTAGGAGTTGTTTTCGGCAATGATACTGAAGTGAATAATTGGCAACCAAAACTCGAGAAGTTGGAAAAACATCTTTATCTCTGCAAATCTCGTTCTCTCTCGCTTGTTGGCAAATCTCTTTTGGTCAATGTCTTAGGAATCAGTAAACTACTCTATCTTTCGTCGGTTCTGTACTTCCCTCGATGGGTTATTTGTAAAGTAAATTCGCTAATTTGGCCTTTTGTTTGGGGCTCTCGTATTGAGACAGTAAGTCGAATGACCTGCCACCAGCCTTTTAACAAGGTGGCCTCGGAATTTTCAATTTCCAAATCAAAGGTGACTCCTTCAAGCTAGCCTCTCTAGTGTCTAATCTCTCTAACCCCGAATCAAAGTCCTTTTACCTTACCAAATACTTACTAGGATTTAGGCTTGCTTCTTTTCGGCCGGAGTGGCATTCTCTTCGGGACAATTCCACTCCGAGTTCGCATGACTCTACACCATATTACGAGAAATGTTTTTCGGCGCTTACCACTCTTCGCGGGATTGTGTCCCGCAAAGAGTGGCAAGACTTTGATTTTACCTCTGAGAAAGGCTATCGGGCCCTGTTAAGAGAGAATTCTGCTTCCCCGATTCTTCACCGTTTTTGGTCCCCCTTTCTTCCTATCGATTTCAAACTTGACAATCTCTGGAAATTGGTTGGAGATGACTTTTCTGAAAACTATAAGAATGATGCGTTGGGGTCAATTGTCCTTCGGGCCATTTAAGTCCGCGATTCCCTAAAACATTGCGGCTATATTGATTCTGATAAATGTGCCTACTGCTCTCGAAAAGAAACAATTGATCACTATTTTCTTAATTGTTCCCGTGCTAAAAAAGTGTAGTCGTATTTTTCTCCTGTGATGTACTCTCTCCTTGGTAATTTCTTCACCTCTCGTACTTCTGTTTTCTTCATTCAGTGGGCTCCAGTCAGCCCAAAAATTGCGCGACTGGCCCGTTTCTTTATCAAAACGATCTTGTATGGCATTTGGAAGTTTCGTAATAATGCTACTCTTCGCAATGGAGAGGAAAATCATGAGGGTACAATCCGTTATATCCTCAATGATATCAAGAAGAGAATCTCTGTGACAACTTTCGTCTGACTTTAAAAATTTGTGGGAAGCTCCAGCACTGTGTCAAGTAGACAATACTACTATTAAAATTCTCGTGTAAATAATTAATAGCTTATTTAGTAACTAATTTAATAAATAGATCAATTGTTTAACAGTTAGTTCCTTTTAGGTTTCTTTAAATTCTCCCTAGTTATATCTTTCCTTAGCATCCTAATTTCAGAAATGCCTGGGAAATTAAAGGAGACTCATATAGACTAGTATTGTAAATATTAAAGGCTGATAGTTTCTAAAAAAACTGTTTGGGGCTGCGTCGGTGGGGGTAACGAAATAATTTGAATATATCCACAAAGTTTAAATGGTAAATTGGCCACCGTTAGGTTATAAAAGCTTACGTTTCGAGCGTTAGCCCTTCGTCGGAGCGAATAGAAGAATTGTGGGTTGAGTGTGCTTTTAAAGGCAGAAAATGGAGCTACCTTATTGGTTGGAACACGACAACGAGAAAAGCACGAATAAATTAGTGGAATGAAAGTCTAAATCGACAGTCTAAATCCCACAGGTATCAACGAACGCTTTTCATTCCACTAATGGAATAAGAAAACTCAAATGAAGATGCGTTGTCAAAACGCTTATGCTTCTCAAATTCTTCTTCCACGCACCTTTGTTTTAAATAAACTTTGATGGTTCTTTATGAACAGCTAAATCAATTTGAAAGTAATAGAAAATTTAACGCAAGCTTGTTTCCTGTTTGCTGATCAGTCGAAAACACAGTAAGAAAGGAACGGCCGAACTGAGGATAAATCACCAGGAAAATTGTTTCTGTACATCCACGCATTTTCAAAACGAACATAAATTTATTTGTACAGTGAAATCAGAGAAACAAAACGCTACTACCCCCACCCCCCACCTCCTAAATGCTCTGTGTGGTCGTAGCAGGCTGTTTTAACTCAAAATGTCACCAAGTTGATGTTTACACAACAAAATATATAGTGTGATTGGACGAGTATCGAGCCCCAGTTAGAAAGGATAACAACAGAATGTTACTACTTCTCTTTCACCTTTCATTTACCAGAGCCACTGTGTACCATCGCAACGTGGAAATGCTCCTAGACTACGCTACAAAATATCGTGAATCGGTTCATGTCGCATCCATAAGTAACGCATGCATGTCGTCATAAGCAATTTCCATGATAAAAGATTCACGACACTTTGAAAGAACTTTCTGGAGCACTCACGGTTGTTGCATTTCTGTGAATTTGACTAAGATAATGTGTCTCTCGTAATTGTTCAAAAAGGTGTAAACTTCCTTGACGAAGACGAAGCAAACAGCAAAGATAGTAGTAATAACAATAATAATAATAATAATGATAATACTAGTGACGGCAAAAGATTTAAAAGAGGGTTCTCTATCTGCAATTCTTAACTGGCGATCTTATATTCTACATTCTCGACCCCAATTCCTGATTTTCCGGGAACCAAACCTGACGTCTCTTCAGGCCATGAATTGCGCTGAGGATTACTTCTAGGTGACAGTTACACTCTTTGTTAAAGAAAATTTTTAGGAACTCAAATTAACTCCTGCACAGTTTCGAGTAATTTTTTTGACAAACTGAATGAGCGACTTAGAGGTTAACCACACAACATAAGTCAGCACATAAGACACGAAACGAAGAACAGCAAATAAATTTGATGATGTAACAGTCATGTAAACTATTCGTTATCTGTAAAGCGAATGAATAATAATTTGTTCTAGAAACAATTTAGTTCGGCCAGGTCACGTGATCGCTGTAAGTCTTATGCTTGAGATTTTTAATTTTCTTACAAAATTAAAAAGTATCCTTTTTGTCTTAGAAGCGATTCATCCTTTTCTCTAAATTGAAATCTTTACTCTAGGAAAAGTTAAGTTCATTTTCTTGATCCATCATCTTAAACACGTGTAATTTACCATTTTATTTATTTACCAGCCATAAATGGTCCACCGATATCAGTAATAGCATTGGAGTCCTTAGCTTAGAATTATTTTGGTAGTGCATTTTACTGAGTTTGCTTAGCTGCTTGTTTATTTCTTTTCTGTATTGACCCTGACAATAAAGTATTCAGTGACTCCAATCTAATCTTTATACCAAAACATCGCATAGGCATGTGCCAGAGATGCAAGAGATGCAAGTTTTCGCAACTGAATGGCCCCCAAAATCTTTACTTCCGGAGAGCAAGATCAGTGGCAGTTTATTGAGTGGTGACATGATAAAGTATTTGTCTGAGGCCAAATTGGCTTCTTTTTCTAAAACACAGTAAAATTCCAAAGGTAGTTTAGGCGGTTCATGGTTTCTTAGTTTGACAATTAACTGTTTCCTTAAAACTTCTTCGATTACTTCAGAGCGCATTTAAATTTAATGACATTATATTGAGGAAGCCTGAGTCAGAGGGTTCAACCGGAGACTCCCACTGAAATCATGCGAGAAATTAACGACAAAATGTCGTAGTTAAACCTGATTTGTTTGGGGCCAATTAAGTTTTGATCTGCTTGCAACCAGAACAATGTCACTCTGATTAGCATGTGGTTTGTACCCCTTGTTTCTGCGTAACCCTTCGACACCTGACAGTGACAAGCATCTAATTTCTCCTTACAACCCTAAATTTAAACATTTACGTCACGACAAAAAAAGAAAATGATCATCAACTTAAGAAGCTCTTGATTATTAAACAAGTTCTCGTTGTCAGCACCTTAAGAAATGCAGAGAGCAGTACGAGAATATAAATATTGATGTTAATGTGGCGACCGCCTATGAAGATGGAAAAGAGTTCGAGGAAAACTGATGTTCGAATAAACCATACATCTAACACGATCCGACTTGTCAGGTCCATTTGTTCGAGAGTGACACACAAGATCGGCAACAAAACTGTGCTAGAGATTCCAAATAAGTTTTACCGAGACCTAGAACCTTACAGGACCGTCGAAGACTGTAGGGTTATTCGGGGTTCTGAACGAAAAACTCTTGCTTCAAACATTCCGCTCCACACGGAGCTCGAAAAAGGTCCCACATGTGGTCGATAGCATCACGTGATGCGTAGCGCAAACTGAACGACAGGAATAGCGTTACACTTAAAAAGTAAAAGGGTTAAAGGTTAACAAGGATAGGAGCTATTTAAAAACTTTGGAGCCAATTATATTTTTGAAACCTATAAATTTATCAAAAATTCATTAGGTTTGATCGAGATGGCTTTCCAAAAGTCAGCTTTCTTTACTGTGTTTTCTCTGAAGGGGAAGGGGATAGGAGTAGCTTAACTGAGGGGCAAGGATTTTTCGAGTTTCGACATCTTTTCCTCTGTTTTCTTTGCTCTCACATTTCCTTCTTTCCCAGTCTCCTATCTTCAGAAGTTCCAAATTAAACATTTTAGTTTTGGAGACTAGTCATTACTCATCGCGTTAGGGCATCGAATGATTTTTTTGGGGGGAGGGAGGAAGGGGTGGGATCGTATGGCTTTCTAGGGGAACAGAGAGGAATTAGTCGTCGCTAACAAAGTATAAAGGGGGTTTTCGGAAAATTACATGCCATTAACTGCCACGGAGGGAGAATCACGAGAATTTTACGGGTCTGTAGGGAGAGAAAAGGTAAAATTAGTCGTGACACAACCAAAATCCTTCAAAACCTCCCCCCTTCCTTTCCTGGGCGATAAATCATGACAGGTCCCTAAATGAAAAGCGCCATGTTGAAGATGAGCATGAAGTCGAAATTGACGGTCCCCAGAACTCCCTTGCGAATGAAAGGTCATAGCGCCGAAAGGGTCTCCGAGAGATGTGTAATATCTATGATCGTTATAAATATAAAGAAAACGACAAAACTTTTGAGTTTAAAAGACATGTTTCTACAGAAACCTCTGTCATCTTCAGTTGATTAACAAAGCGTCACAAGTTGAATTTATAAGTCCATGCTAATTAAGCTAGTAACAACAGAAAACGTGACAATGCTAAAATTATAAGGATACCTTTAGATTTACATGATGTAATTGTTGATTCAAAGGTTGTTCTCTTTGAATGTGAATAGCTTCTTTTATCTTCAGTTGGAAACTCGTAGAGGCGTGATCTAAGATATGGAAACAATCTACTGAACACAAGGCGCGACAATGTTCAGAATTCTGTAGAAGTTTGGGATAAATACACTTGGGTAAGAGACTTGTTGACTTTGGTTGCCTTAGCAAGAAATGTAGTAATGGTGTCACTTACATCATTAAAAGTTCATAACACATATATACTGGCCACTCTTTCTGACTTTGAATCCCTCAGCAATAGTGTTGCACCGGCATCACTGATCTGATTCCCAGATAAACTCAAAGTGGTCAGAGTCTTGTTAACTTTGAGAGCCTCAGCAATAAAAGAAGCACCAGCATCATTAATACGATTGTATGACAAATTCAAAGTGGTCAGAGTCTTATTGACTTTAATCGCCTCGGCAATAGATGAAGCACCAGCATCACTAATACGATTTTGTGACAAATCCAAATGTGTCAGAGTCTTATTGACTTTAATCCCCTTAGCAATAGATGTAGTGCCGCCATCACCAATATCATTGTACGACAAGTCTAAGTGGTTCAAAGCACCTTCGACTTTAATTGCTTCAGCAATAGAAGAGGCACCAGCCTCACCTACATCGTTATTCGACAAATCCAAATTTGTCAGAGTTTTGTTAATTTTGATTGCCTCTGCAATAGATATAGCACCAGCATCACCAATACTATTTTTCCATATGCTCAAAGAGGTCAGAGACTTGTTGACTTTGACTGCCTCTGCAATAGAATTAGCACCAGCAACACAAATGCCATTTCGCCACATTCTCAAAGAGGTCAGAGACCTGTTGACCTTAATTGACTCAGCAATAGATGTTGCACCGGCATCATTGATGCTATTGGACGATAAATCCAAATTGTTCAAAGTCTCATTGACCTTGATTGCCTCGGAAAGAAACGTGCCACCGACAGAACGGATATCATTGGTGGACAAATTTAAGTCAATTAGGGTTTTATTCAATTTTATTGCCTCAGCTATAGATGCAGCGCCAGCATCACTGATTCCATTATCCGCGAAATTTAACTTGGTCAGTGTTTTATTAACTTTGATTGCCTCAACAAGAGTTTTAACTCCGTCATCACTAATACGATTGAACGACAAATCCAATATAGTCAGAGTCTCGTTGACTTTTATTGCCTTAGCAATAGATGCAGCACCGGAAGCACTAAACCCACTACGGGACAGATCTAAACTTATTAAAGTCCCAGTGACTTCGATGGCCTCGGCAATAGACGTAGCACCTGCATCACCAAAACCGTTGCCCCAAAACGACAAATGGCTCAGAGTCTTGTTAACTTTCATGGCCTCAGCAATAGATGTAGTACCTAAATAACTGATCCCATTGCCGGACAAATTCAACTCGGTCACGGTCGTGTTATCTTTCATTGCCTCAGCAATTGAAATCGCACCGATATCTGTTAAACAATTGCGTGACAAATCCAAACTGGACACACTGTCAATAACCTTGATTGCATCAGCAATGCATGTGGCGCCTGATTCATTGATACCATTGTCAGACAAGTTTAAGGCAGTCACAGATTTGCTATTTTTAATAGCCTCACAGAGTATAACTACGAGTTCCTTTCTGAGAGTAGCCATACGCAAATCAACACGTCCAAATTGAACACTAGATCCAAAACGTCTTGCTAGCTGCAGATGAAAATCCCCATTTTCCCGTTTACATTCGTTGATGGCCTCCAATACAACTTGGACGGGAAAAACGTTATATTTTCTTACATTCTCGAACTGATTCCCTATATTCGCAACAAGAGCCGCAGCTTGTTCTGTGGAGTGTTCTGCTAAAATGCCACATGAAAACAAAAGCACCTGTTTCAGGTTGCTGAAATATCTGTCATCCGTTACTAACTGCTCAGGTTTAATTCGTCCATCTCGAAGCTCACAATAGATATAGAACGCTGCAAAGCATTCTTGAAAGCTTTTGTGTAGAAATGCATAATGCAGACTCGGCTTTAGTTTACTACCTCCATGATGAACAGACAGAAATCCTAAAGCAGCTATATCACTTGCACACTCTCCTAGTTCATTCTCCTCAAAATCCAACTTGTCATCATTCAAACCATTTAGTGCTATCAATCCAAGGGTTTTCAACTGCGATTTGTAAAGGTTTGTAAGATCTCCTTTGGTATCAGGTAGTTCTGTCTTTTTTCGATATCTTCTCAAGACACATTCAATCATATTTAAATAGAGCTTGGTTCTATTTTCTGGAAGGGTACCACCGAATTCTTCACACAAAAGGCAAAGCAGCGCCGTGTTCAATGGATTTGCACACATTTCTTTAAGGTTCTCATCGCGTGATATTCGTGCCGAGAGCTTTTCAGCCAATTCCGACTCTTCCTTGAAATACTTGGCGATAAATTTTCTGGCTTGTGCTTCAGTAAAGCCTTCCACCTCAAGCAAGGTGTCACAGCATTTTCTTACCTTTACTCCAGTTTCGTGTCGTGCAGTTACCACTATGTAACACTTCGGAAGCAGTCTTCCCGCAATTACTTCAGAAATCAATGGCACTTTACTGGAGGGTAACTCATCCAGTCCATCTAATATCAATAAAACGTTGGATTGGTTCTCACGTATAAACTGGAAGAATTGCTCTTTCGCTCCTTCCTCTAGATCTTGAGGGAGAAGTTGGTCATCAATGGCTTCCCAGATGTCGGACTTGATATCACGACATTTAAGGAGCAGCACTGTTTTGATACTTGAGATGCAATCCCGAGGGTTCTGCTTTTTTGTAGCCCAATCGTAAACGTACTTTTTACAGTAAGTAGTTTTACCCATGCCAGGATTTCCTTCGATTAGCACGGTTCTTGGTTCTGAACACTCTTCGTGCGGATTCAAGAGAGACGACATGGTGATGATTTTGTCAGTGACTTCTCCTCTCGTTTTCTTTCTTCTGACAACTTTGAGCCTTGTAAAAATATCACCCACAAAAAACTGGAACTCTTCACACCATGGAAACGGTGAAAGCCATCCCTCGCGAGTTTTGTACAGTTGACGAATTCCATCGATTAGCTCAATTGGATCAAAAACGTCTAAATTAAATCAAAGGGATTCTAGGTGAAACTGGTGGATCTACTAAATAAAATTAGAATATAATACAATGGTAGTAAAAGCCAACAATCCTACATTCCAAATGACAGGGTTAAATTAGAATCAACCAAAAGAGCATTTTTTTTATAAAGGGGCCGATATATTTAATGAATATGTATAAATCCAGCTCTAGTCTTCCTATCTCTTTTCATATATAGGTTCTTAGATTGTGTATGCGGCTTCTGGAATTTTTAAACACTTCCTTTTTTTTTCCGCAGGACCCATGTTGATAGCAGTTTTTTATAACTGAATTGGCCATCCTGCAAAAATATGTTATTATTGTTATTATTATTATTATTATTATTATTATTATTATTATTGTTATTATTATTATTGTTATCCGCCTTAGAAGTCCTCTCTAAATTCAAGAATCGGTCCACCATCTTAACTGAGACATGCTCTTCCCAGACTTCTATAGGGCCGTGCAAAAGCAACGCAATTTTCAAATCAAGTTCCTATCCTTTTCGTCCCTATGCTTTGCATATTCACATTTAAAAACCCACGGGATAAAGCATATTTCGTCTGCGGGTTGGATTTTTCATCTTGTAAGTTGGTATCAAATAAATTTTTGGATAGTTTAGGACTGTGGTTCGAATTTGCGATGAATTGCTGATAGATTAATCGATGTGTTTAAAGATTCCGATTTTTTTTGTGGGAAACTGTCACTATTAGGATTTCAGTCACAATTTATGATCATGATGATCGACTTCCCTTGAAAAGTTATAAATTTTCCAAAAACATTTTGCGACAATGAAACAACGCTGTCGCCTACATGGCATTTTTCCGGCCTGAGATAGACTACAACTGATCACCAATCACTACATGTGAGTTTTTTTCTTTAATAGGAGCCCATTTCGAAAACTTACCTCTATTTTTGTATTCCTGAGCTGAGCCTGCCTGCCTTCCCAGTTTTTCCTTAAACTCCCTCATTTCAATCTCCACCCTTGTAAGTTTGGTCTCTATTTCCCCTTTCATTTGCTCTAATGACTGTTTGATGCCTTCTACAAATTCAAAAGTAAATGCAGATAGGGAAGATGAAGCTTTCCTTTGCGTAAAAATAAATCGAAGCGGTGTATCATAAATGTTGTTCACAATTAGTAACAAAGTAGCGCTCAGGAATAAAAGAGGTTAATATTCGGAGGAGAATTTCGTAAAATGATTTGCACTTTGGGCTATCAAATGAATCTGTTTGAGTCAGCTTCACTTCCTGAAATTTCCCATCCTGATTCTTACCATTAATAATTTTGCTTTCAAAAAGTATCATTCTCGAAGAACGACAGATCTTGGTGAAAAAATTCCTCCATAAAAAGAATTACTTGCCTTGGTAGGACTAAGTGATCACTCTCGCGAGCATCCCGCGAGTCTCTTACCTCATAGTTTGCTTATTTGATGCTTCTTGATCTCGAACTTTATGTTTAAGATGATTCAATTAGTTTCGGAGATTTTATTCCCATGTGGTCTAATAGTTCGCTTGTAACTCGAATTTATATAATAAGCTAATCATACATGTATTACAATGGTTATTACTTCTGATCAGTTATTGGAGGACAGATGCTTGAGTGACGTAAAGATCAGCGACCTACCTCACTGCGCCTTGTGTGCCACTTTTTATGAGATAAATTTAGTTTCTAATCAGGAAATGGGATTTCCAGGAGGCAAGCAATAAGCCGTTATTAGCTATTTGGGTCTCCTTCGGCTGGACATAGCATACAGACAGACTCTCACATGCGCTGAGTAAAGCACGAGTTTCAAAGCATACGATCAGTCAGATAGTGAACTCCTCTATTAATCGCTATAACAGCCAACATAGTAAGTGCTGAAGAAGTTGGCATGTAGCTATTAATGTTTCAATTATTTGTTCACAAGCTCCAAACTACACCGAACACTTTTTGAGGCCCGCTTCTTCTACAAGAAATTAAAAAGTATTCATCTTACCTTCCATCTCTTCAAGTCTTTCCTTGATGCTGTTGTCGTCTTTCTTCCACTGTTTCATCAGTTCACGATAATGCTCTTCGATATCCGGATCCATGCAGTCGTGCTCAAGATTGTCTATATCTGTCCGAAAATGAGCTCCTCCGAGTCTTACCAAAGCTTCTCGTATTTCCTGCCAATAAGCACTGAAACTAATGTCATCCACAGAGGCTTGAGAGGCATGGCCGTACACCGTGTTCCTGTAATACTTCACTCTGGCGATGTCATCTGCGATGCTTGTGTTTGCAGCTGGGGGAAGATGATCCCAACCAGTGGCAGGAGAGCTCAAGCCACAGACATTTCTGAGCAGCACTGTCAGAAGTGTAATGTCGAAGGTTGCAGATGACACAGGCGAATGAGCAGGATACAGCTTCCCCCATTGAGTAGGATTCAGCACTTTTTTCTTCCCTTTGTACAATGATTGCAATGTTGTATAGTGCACAGACGTTTTTCCCAAAACCGTGGGTAGAGTCGCAGGTGGATGTATTTTGTCAAAGGTGGACCTCAGCACCTGAGAGCCAACATCTACCAGGAGGCGGCACAGCCTGGCATAGTTGGTTGTCTCTTTTGAAGATGTAAATGACGAAGAGGCGACAGCCATGAAAATAACCTCACCAAAAAAGACTGTCAAGCATACAAATCAATATTAAGCAAAATTAGTAAATGCCACACCCAAAATATATTTTGAAAGCTTGACCCCTGAAAATGGAAAATGCTTGAAATCATGGTGGTTGTCTTATCTCGTGAAACAACTCTCAGTAGAGACGTTTGATCATATAACATCACTGACCAATATTTCTATTCCGGTTTACAAAATACAAACCATGAGCAAAAGTAGAAACGAAAGCCCTAGTTTTTAAAGTTTGTCACAACTCATTACAGAACTCAGTACAACCATGAAAAGTTGTATTGCAGTTTGCCCAGTGCAAACTGCGCATGAAAGTAACAAATATATAAAACCTGACTTTAGGGTTACTTGGAGGGACGTCTTGTTAACATTATGTAACACCGCTTTTTTAAATATATAATACAATTTATTATATACACATTCTCAGGCACATGTTTTTTCGTAAATTGCAACTTTATCCCGGCAAATTTAAAGTTTTGAAAATAGGGATAAAGCAGACAATGCAGGTTTGAAATGCACCCAAGAGCACAGAAAATGTTATCCATGACTGATCATATTGTGATCTACTGAATACCAACCTGGATTTTTGGTTGGCAAGCAAAAGAATAAAAATTAGACATACCTTCAGCGAAAAAAGAAGTTCTATTCACACCAAACTGCATTACAAATTATCCTATCTGACATACAGGTATGTATGAGATCGCAGGCAACTATAAAATCAATGTAGTCTTTCTGCATTATATATTAAACCCTTCAAGTCCCAAAATCTGCTTGTTATTTCTCCTCTCTAGCTGCTACAGATTTCCATGTAAATTAGTTTCAAGAATTTGGTGTTGGATCAAGATAACAACCTACATGTGATAAGTTTCAGTTAATTCTCATTAACTGTTTGCTGGACAATATATGGATATTATTTGGAGAAATTACTTGTTAACCAATTGAGCTAACCGGCCTCCTGGTTAGCTCAATTGATTAGAGCGCCGGATTGTGTTGAGCGGGAGGTCGAGGGTTCACATCTGTGACTTCTTTACTAAAGCTAATTCAAAGCACAAGCATGAGACCAGGTTTTCTTCGTCTGGAAATTATTAAGTTAAAACTTCAAGACTGAATCTAACTCAAGATTCTTTTTCCAGGTTTGGAGTTAAACTTTGGAACGCAATTCCTAACGAATTTCGTCAACTCTCCAAAGGAGCCTTTAAGAAAAATTTTCATGACTTTTTGCTCTCGATAATGGAAGCAGAGGACGATTATGTTGTAGTGCCCATTCTTCTACAAAAAATGGCAAATTCTGTATCCTTGAATCAATGTACTAATAATCGATAGGTTCTGTTAGGAGTAAATTTGATTGTAATACTATTCTGTAAGACTATATATTTTGTAACCCTGGCTTGTTTTTCAGTAATTATTTATCCAGATAGCTTACTTAGTTACTTTACAATTATTAGTTGGTTAGTTAGTTAGTTAGTTAGTTAGTTACTTTACAATTATCATATTATCTGTTATGACTGCTGTAACCTTACCTCTCTGCCCGCCTCGTCTAGCTTTTGCTATTTGCGGGTGGAGAAGGTTAACTGATGTACGTGGAATAAAGTTTGTAAATTTGTAAATTTGGTTCGAGTCCCGGCCGGACCGATACTCATGGTCTTAAAATAAGTGAGGAGAATTTGCTACCATTCTATAATAAAGCGATAGATATTCTAGTCTTCTCGGATTAGGACGAATAAACCGTAGGCCCTGTCTCCTGCAGGGTTAGAGGTAGCAGACGTTAATTTCCCACGCACGAGATTACTGTGTAATGGATGTCCTCCCCTGGGGTGGGACGGGTGGGAATTGGCCCTGAAAAGCCCCCATGGGGAGTGGTCAACTGACATACATATGTATGTATGTTACATGTTACATATGGGAGTTAATGGGGTAACCAGACAATGACTGGAGGGAAACTATAGGCATATAATTTTTTTCATCACCCAGCAACTACACATCAAAGCCACATCTTTCACTTAGGTATCTCATGAATCACGCCGGGTCAGCTGTCAGCAATCTTTGGTCACGCTATGTCGCCAACGATGGCGATATGGCCGTTGTCATAAGTTATGGCCCTGGAAACTAGTTTGGAATGGTATATATAATGCTCGCGTTGCTGTTTGGGAAAGCGCGGGATGAATTGAAAGCATTATCCTGCAAAAATACGAAGAGCAAGCTTTAATTTGATACCAAATTCAACGGCAAAAGTTAAATATGTGAATTTTCCTTCGTCTTCGCTTTTGCCTTATCATGGAGCCGTGAGGAACTGCTCTAAAAATGGCTAACTTCAGCTTCAAAAGGCTTTTTCGTTCTTCTGAACATAACATCAAGTGTTGCAATAATGGAAACTACAAACCTTCGGTTAGAAACGTATGTTTTTCGTTTTGGGGATTTCGTTTTACTTTTTCAGAAATATTGCTTTTTTATGAGTGGGTTGTGTCAGACTTGAGCACGAACAGACCGGTACTGAAATGATCAAGACTTACTTTTCGAACCTTCAACACCAGTGATATGCCTCTCAGGCGAAAGCAATATAACCGCTTTGCTGTTGG
The DNA here is from genome assembly GCF_964205215.1 of Stylophora pistillata. Classification (NCBI taxonomy): domain Eukaryota; kingdom Metazoa; phylum Cnidaria; class Anthozoa; order Scleractinia; family Pocilloporidae; genus Stylophora; species Stylophora pistillata. The sequence goes on from NC_142525.1 coordinate 9,788,519, forward strand.
GCAATACAATAAGGCAAGGAAAAGCTTGCAGGAGGAGTTCGCCAGAGAGAAAGCCACTGCCTTTCTCAGCTTTCGAAAGTGGTGAAAACACTCCAGCGAAAAGCTCAGAGACTGGATGAAAAGGTAAACACGGGGCCGAAATTAAGAATGACGGCCTTCTGTTTAAATGAAATTAATACCACTAGAATCCGTTCTCGCTACTGTATGATTTCCCTAACTTATTATAAAGGTAGTCTTTGAAATCCATCGTTGATTATTTAGTCTATATGTTTCACTGTTTAGTCCCTTATCAGCTCTTTATTAAAACACATTGGCCTCACTTTGTAACACAAACCAGTAAGAAATTCTTCCAAGACAATCATAATACGAATAGTCGTGCAGGTGAGGAGAAATCAGGTTTTGATCTGGTAAACACTCTTTCGTGCTTATTTTTGTTGTTGAAGCCCAAGCAAACCAAAATTACCAAACTTAAAAGGAAAATGCACAGTACTGCATGCAATTTAAGATTTGTAATATAATTAGCATATTTCTACATGCATAAACACAGAATCTTTTAGCTCTGCAAGTTTTGACAGTAATGTTTTTGAGACATTTTATTAACAGATTAAAGTTGTAAAATGTGGAGACTTTTAAGCTTAGGGAATATTTTCAGAAAAAAGGACTGACTGAGAGTCAACAAAAAGAAGTTCATACCCCAGAAGGTGAAATAAAGGTATGTTGTTATGTCATGTTTGTTTGAAAATAATAATTATAGGCGGTAACAAGAGAAGTCAGGGTATTCTTTATGATACTGGATAATTCTCTTATTTTTATGCTGAGATGATAACTGAAGCATAATATGCAATCTTGAATATGTATATTGCAAGGATACTTTCTGGATTACAGTATTAGATGTGGCTATTGTCTCAAGTGTACAACACCATTCTATCTGAGAATTCAGAATTAGAAGCTATGAAAAAATAACAAGGCATATTCAGTAGTCTCATTTTTGTAAACAGTGACTCATGTGTGTCCACCAACTGACACTGTCTCACCTAAGACACTACAGCGTAGATGTAAAGAAACATTTGAAGCTGCTATGAAGATTCATGGAGAAACAATTTCCAATAAAAGAATTGCACTTGATGGTCTCTTCCATATCATATCTAAAAAGTGCAAAACCAGTGTTCTAGGTGATTATATATTATCTAACAGTAAGGTTACAAATTATATCATCAAGCAATGTAAAAAAGAACAGTTGGCAGAATTTGAATGTTCAAAAGATAATGTATTGCGTAGCATAGCTAATTACTATACATCTGGGGTAATGGGGTAAAGGAAATACCAAGCTGTGAGGCTAGCATCATCAATGAAGTCTAGTAATGCTAAGAGGGGGTGGGGGGGGGGTGGGGTAAGACAGCTATCAAGTTTATTGTCAAACTGCCCTATACCAAAACTTCTTACTTACAATTCTCTTGTAAATGAAATTAAGAGGATTGATGTGGGAAAGGTCTATTCCATTGAAGAAGAATTCTCTACAGACATTGATGATGAGAATATTAATGGGTGCTTTAGAGACTTAAGAGAGTATTTGCCCCGACTAGCAAAATTTTATTTGAACATGCAAGGGAAACGCAAAGGTGCATTAAAATGGTTTGGAGAAACAGAGGGTAGGTTTCTCATTGCATTTGGGGGGGATGGATGTTCTTTAGGTAAAAATGAATCTGCTTGTTTATTCCTTATCAGCTTTCTTAATGTTGGAAAGAGAGTGGCATCCAGCAGTGACAATTTTTTAGTCTTTGGGGGTAATGTAGAGGAGACCTCCCTTGTTGTGAAAAAGTACATAAACTTTGTATGTAAACAAATTAGGGATCTAGAGGGATGTGTATTTGAAATTGATGGTTTACATGTGTCATTTCATTTTGAAGAGCTTCCTAATGACATGAAAATGTTAGCAATGCTTGGTGGAGAGCTTAGTAATTCTGCTACATTCTTTTCAACGTTTGCAACTGTAAGTACAAAAGACTATACTGATTTAGGGGGGACATTTGGCTCCAGTCCTTCATGTAAATGGAAGCCCTGGCAGTATGCCAATAGACTTAAAGATGCTAAGGCTGTAAGGCCTCACTGGAAGGAAAACTTTTGTCGACAAAAAACAAGAGGTCTAAGGTTACTGATTTTATAGCTCATCAAAAGAGCCGTCAAGAATATATTCCTTTGGTGGGTAAATTAATTGATAAAGCTCATGTAGAGCCTCTTCACCTCAAAAATAATGCTTGGGAGTATTTTTTCAAAGTGCTGTTGAAGGAGGCAGTGAGTAAGTCCTACATACCATCAACATGCAAAACATTTGCAGAGGTTCCAAAGGATACCTCTTCGGAGAGATTGGTCACTGCACTTAAATGTGAAGTGAAGGCTGGTCGCCTAGCTAAAAAGGCTTGTAAATGGTTTGACGAAACACAGGGTAAGCAAGGGGATTTGCCGTATCGCTTTACAGGAAAAGAGTCACAGTTGTTTTGTCACAACTCTGCAAGGTTGCTGACATTTTTGAGGCAGGACAGTGACAGTCCAAAACAAAGACAGAATTTGCTTTCCCTAGCTTATATTGGTGTAAGACTGAGGGATTTGTGCTCAATCATCAATTGATTTGAAGTGGAAGATACTCATCTTGAGCAACTTCAGCAATTAGCAAAAGAGTACTATCGTGCCAATGCACTACTGTTACCTACCTCGGTAAATCCCACTATCTGGACCATTGGCCATGTTGTGCCTGCTCATGCCAGGCAGGTCCATGATAAATATGGTCAAGTAAGGTCTTTTAACTGTAACAATGGAGGGCAGAGAAGCCAAGCATATAGCTTTACAGAAGTTAAGTGTAAACACTACATACCAACATTGATGAGCTGAAATTTTCAGGCATAAATTTATTATGTTGGTTTGGTTACCTGAATAGCATCATGAACCTAGTTCTTACACTCCTAGTAAAAATATTTACATTCCTCAAAGCGTTTTTAATGACAGTACCAACTGCTACTGTGGACTACATAAAGCTGATCCCACTGATAAGAGCTGCTGTTTATGTAGTGATCACCTCATGACACTGTTTCACAAAAGTGTGAAAGAAGCAAAAATTGCTGCAGGATTATCCTAGTTTCAGAGAGTGTTAATACAATCAAACAAAGGTGAAGTTAGGTGCATGAATTGATAAATGAAGTCACCAAAAGAGTGCTTTTAGAGCATGCAGTTATTGTAATTAACTCTTGTTTCCTTTTTTAATTCACTGAAAACTCAGCATTTTAATCAGCAAATCAGTTGTATAACAAATGAAGGGAAATAAATTAATTTATGATATTTTGCCGTGATTTAACACAAGACACAAAAGACCTTCATAAAGCACTGATCATATCTTACAAAAGGGGTAAATCTCTAAAAGACATGCCTGTAAGAGAAAAACTATAATTTGGAGGCTTAGATATCGTGACACAATCACAAAAACCACACTGGAAGTCTGTGCAGGCCTGTTTTTGACTTCCTTTTAACTTTACGGTAAGACACTTGTGATTGCTTAAAGGAAAATGATAAATATAACAGTGCTGTTGCTATGAAAACAGTGAACACATACATGTAATTATAAAAGACTTCGAAAAGTTTTGTGTGCAGTGATCAATTCAACCCCTAGTTGAAAGGCTGCACAAAACTAATTTTGTTAAGGTTTAAAGTCTCTATTTTCTATGTGAATGGTATTCTATCAGAAAAATAGCCATTAAAAGTTTCTATAGTTTCACTGTCAATGATAGCATAACAATACAGTAACATAGCTATTGCCCTACAAAGTGGATGTCTCAGAAATAACAGATTCCTAGTGCCTTCAGTTACTGTGTATTATTAGAATATTAAAATATGACTGATATTAGAAAGCAGTGGTGAATTTGTGTCACTACATTCTATCACAAAATGTTAACAGTACATGACTCCTTCAGCCAAGTTGCAAGTTCCCAGTTTATTTTGCACTATATTCAAATTAATACAGTATAAGATGACATATACAACTAGGTGAAGAAAATAATGACAAGTAGATAACATGCAGGTTTGCATATGTGTGCAGAGTGACCAGAGTAGCCGCAGCTGTCGTGTTAGTCACTGTTCCTAAAGTAAGGTAATAGACTTAAAACTTCTCGAAGAAGAAGAAAATAAACTTGTATCAGCTTGCTCCAGGTGCTCTATAACATATTTAGTTTTTAACTGGGGAAACAGGGATTGCATACGTGCTATAACAGGTCCAATTGACTGAACACCAAATACATCAACTTTTAGTTATTTGTATCAAAACACTTAAAAATAGTTTGTATATTTCACAATAAAATCAAAAAGAGAAGGTAATTTGATGCCTTATATTTGTTATTACCCATGAAAACTGTATCCTAACTCATTCCAACAGCCATAATTGCAAGTGAGAGTTACCTGCTTTCGCTTGCGATTATAGGCTAGTACAAAAGGCCTCTCCCTGCTCACAAGCACCTCTGCCTTAATGCCTTTACGTTTCCCCAAATGCTTTTTTTAGCTTTCTGACAACTTCATTCCTAGGGAGGCCAGAAAACTTCGAAAAATCATGGAGACGATTTCTTTGGCAGTATTTTATTGTACTTTCCTCCAATGAAACTCCAAATGTTGAAGGTGCCCCTTGCACAGACTTCATCATTATATCAAATACCTCTTGAGGGAGGTCACGCTTTACCTCTATGGTCCAGGGATTTGAAGCTTTGGGTTTGCGGACATTCGCCTCCCTATCCTATTTAGCCACATCAGAACTTCTGATGAGATCATGGGCCAGGCTGGGATGGAAGACATTAGAGCCCTATCCATACCATGGACTCCATTTTTGTGTAGACATTCATTAATGACTGACAAACTGCCTCCTTAAAATCCAAAAAATATGGAATGGAAGGCCGTAGAACATTAAATTCACTTATCGACCTCTCCAAAACATCCGCAAAACTAACTTCCGAGCCTTCGCCTTCCACGATTTCCACACTTTCCACAGAAACTTGTTCATTAATATTTGCTCATGGGAAAAGCATTCTCTCCTGGCCGCCATTTTGTTTTGGGAATGTCCACTGATTTGACCGCAGTAGCCAAATGGGGACTTTTTCGAGACAGCTGACCTGGCGTGAATTTCAAGACGGTTTCCACTGTTGTCTACAGTCAAGTTATATTTTAATGACCCTCCAAGGGCTATTGCCTTGTAATTCAACAGATTACTTTGCTATAGGGAAAAGTGTGCTTTCACAAAGGTACAAGCAAGAAACCATTGTGGGCCAACACAAAATATTGCAACTGTAAAAGATGTCTCTTGCAGGATGATGTTATTCACTGAATAACAATTAAGGCATACTCGGAGAAAAAGAACTTCAGTGCTCCCAAGTTTCTTGTTCCAATCAGTGCACTTAATTCATTCTGAGACATATGTTACATTTTCTTAATACACTCTGTAGTGCTATGTACCTTAATTGAGGGCCAGGAACAAGCTATAACCAAATTCACCAAAAAATGTACCAGATCACAGTGGAAATGCACAAAAAAGCTAAAGGCTAAAAGTTTCTAAAGAAACTGTGGTGCTGTGTCAGTGGGGGTAACAAGGTAATTTGGTTATATTAACTCAGTTCAGAGAAAATCCTGAAGCACACTTTTGACATGTTGACATATTCAAAGTTTTTCAACAGTGCATGACACAGTTGGAAAAACAATTCTTGCACGCTTTCCTCTTATTTTTTTTTCTTTCTCTGCTGGTTGCTTAAGTATTTGGAGGCCCACTTTTTTTTCTAACTGAGAGTCTGGCACAAATTGAGATTACCAGCTTCACATGTAATGCGAGGGTAAAGTTATCAAAACAATTTATAAATACTGTATTTGGTGAGAAATATTTTTTAATAATTAATTTTTTACTCCAAGATCCCATTCTGTTTACTGTCTGCTTTACAATTTTCAAGATGTTAGTTTGGAGAATTTGGTATTGGATCACCTATAATCCCCTAAGTGATATGTTTCTTTACTATCCTCACCTGTCTGTTTATACTATATTGATGTTGCAAAGAGAAATTCTGTTGTGGTCAGTTAGGGGAGATAAAGGGGTTCACAACTATGTACAAAGTCACATTACTGTGCAATTGCATCTACTTTTATGTTGATTTAAATTGCCGGGTAGTTTGATTATGCCTATGTCAATAATCAAGAACCGAGAAGAAAAGTTGGTTGATCTTGTTTCAATACCAAACTCCAATAAATGATTTCCATTTTGTTCCATTAATTCTCTCCTCCAGCTGTTACACATTTCCTTGTGAATCAGTCATGAGGTTTTGATGTTGGATCAAGAAAATAACCTCTAACTATTTTAATTATAATAGTTTAAATCAAAGTAAAAGAAAATAAAACGTTTAAGTTGAAAGTTTGAGAAATCTCATTACATGTTTGCTGAATAATGTATGGATACTGATTAAAAGGGAAACTTCCATATTCATCACTTCTGGGAGTTTAAGAACTAGTACAATGCAAATCAGTAATCAAACTCATCATTCAGGGGTCGTTGAATAGCTTCGTTGGATTAATTTGTGTTTACATACTTTCGTTCGATTTTCCAACTCGAGGAAATTCTTTGACTGAATTTGTCTTAGTTTATTTGGTAATTTGGCGTTATCAACCGAGTGGATAATGTTAATTAACCGCTTTAAAAGTTTATTTTAGCAGACGTCTTGAGTGTTAGCCCTTTGTCAGAGCGAATAATAATAGAATTTTATTTCCCAGTGTTCAATTGCCCATTCTAAGGCCGGTGTAAAGCATCGCATTTGAATGACTGAAACCTGAGAATGATTCCCAACTCTCCATAAGGAACAAGCTAGTTTTCAACAGCAAGAGGCCCTTAATCACAAAAAACATAATGTGACTGACAAAAATAGTTCCTAAAACTACGTTCTTCGCGACAGCACAGTTATTATTAAATTACCATGATTCGGTCGATTGAATTTGTGACATTGTAGCAATGAAATAATTCGAAACTAAACTCACAAATAAACACCACCAGAGATTATAATTTCAAAAAGAATAAAAAACCATGAATTCCCGAAAAACATTTCATATGCGAAAAAGTAAATGCTTCTGAAATTCTGAAAACATACTAACATTTCACTTTCAGTTTCGATTGCGTTCAAGAGATGCGATTCCATTCCGTCTGGCAATCTCTGCTTTCAAGAAAAAAACATTGCGTTTTCAAATACTTCCCTTGTGCTATCGCTGTACTGAAGCACACAACAACTACCGGAAATGAAACAGCCGCTCTGATTGCAAAACAGATTCACTGTGAGTAACTAACCTAACGATTCGAACTTAAGCGACCCTTCCCAATGTTTATCGATGGTGAGTATGTTAATTACGTGCAGAAATTTAGATGCATTTTAAACAAATGTGTCGATGTGACTTACCCTTGAATGATCTTAGAACAGAATAAAGACACAGTCGTTACCAAGGGGGCTCAAAATTACCTGCAGAGAGGAACATGTTCCAAATCACCTTCTTAACTTCAAAAGTTGAAGACAAATTCAGAAGTTAAAGAACTAGTCCAGTTATCGAACCGTTAACTCTAACGTATTAGTAATCTACCCCCTTCCACTTAGAATACATATTTAACTTAGTTGAAAACGAGAAGAGACTAACTCTAACTATTCATGTCTTTCTATACTCTCAGAGAAATATAAATATTTCAATTCAACTGTCCTCATAGAGAGTGATCTGCACACGCAAAACAACTCGTTTTCCTGTTGAAGGATCAGTTTCCAAGCGGTTAAGACAGTCTGCTGTGTCTGCACAAAAACACAAGATCACAGAGGTTTTAGCCCGGAAATACCTCTGTTAAGTTGGGTTTCAGTGATAAGTAATCTACCATATATTTCGAGCTCTCGGAGCGCAAATGTAACGACGAATCGTAGTGTGAAGCGTGCATGCACGGAAATGCCTATCAGTTTATCGTGCTTGGTATGATCGCGTGATATTTTGCTCATGTTAATAACTTTGATAAGGCGTACGAATGTGGCCACAGTGGACAAGGAATCTTTGCTGCGATCATCCTCTCAACACACTCACCTTTGTCACCTTCATCGTGTTCAAGACCGAATCGGTCCTTGCTGTCAGCTTTTCCTTTAACACTAATTGAGACGCTAAGACGTGAGGGAAGTTGAGCAGGAAAGGGTTTCGAATGGTACAGCAAAGCACCCTGGGCCAGATCACGCGGAGTACATATTTGTTCCATCTCATGTTCCTCTCACGCTATGCCGTCCAGACATTGGCTTACTTCCAGATCGAGAAGACGCGAGTCTACGTTCGTCAGACTGAAAAGGAAAAGAAAAGAAACTTCATTAATTAGAGTGTTGAGAGCTTCTAGAGGCAAACATACGGAAAAAAACAAAACAAAATAAAGCAAAATGAAACGAAACAATAAACGCGCGCAAATGAAGAAGTACACTCACGCTCGCTGTCCTCCCGCTTTTTCTTCTTCCTAGGAGTGACCAAAGAAGTCGCCCTCCACTTTTACTTTGAAAGCCGAATACATATAATTCATCAAAGAATATCGTCCTAGCTCTCGCCGGTATACCATCTTGCGCCGTCGTAGAGCCGCAGTTTGAACAAAAAATTGTTGGAACACCATTTCACAATTTTCGCTGTCACTTAGGGAAAGCAATTGAAGAGACTATTGTTGTCCTTATTTAAGAAAAGAAATAAAAGTATGTATTTTGCGAAATTAATATATGAAATTTGCAATTGAGCAAATTCC